>NW_022639461.1:2067050-2080474 GCF_010583005.1 Odontomachus brunneus | reverse complement strand
CGTCTCTCTCACTCTCTCTCTCTCTCTCTCTCTCTCTCTCTCTCTCTCTCTCTCTCTCTCTCTCTCTGCCCTCCTCCCTCTCTCTCTATTTCCCGTAATTACAATCGCTCGTCAGATAAGAACAGGGCTCTCAGTTTCGCGCGGCCTATCGATAACGCGCGATAACGCGCTAAATTAAAATCGATCCGGAGATGAGGCGAGGTGGGTTTAAATTTGCAGCGCGACGCCTCTTGATCACCGTGTTTCAATCTCGTCACCGCGAAGGGAAAGATCCCTGGAGATTGCACGCGTCTCCGGAGCTTATCTCGCTCACTATCGACTTTGTGTGTAACGTTATTGCGTTCCGCGTTACCGTTTACCGCGGCGGAGAGTCATAAGTCGCGAGATATTATTATGGACTTCATCGCGCTTTCCTCACCCCGCTTATTTTTACGCCCGTCCTTTTCGTTCGTCCGAACCGTTTTAATCCTCCGCGAAGATTGCTCGTGAAAGTTCTCGCGCATGAAATTTCCTCAACGCTCCATTAACTCGCCCGTCTTGGAAAAAGCCGGAGACGTCGCGCGCGCTCGCACGTTAACGTTCCCAATAACTCGGCGATACGAGAATAATTGCGAGATCGAAGGGAGGGGAGGGGGAGAAGCGTGCCTACTTACCATTCCACGATCGTCGGGGCGGCACCTCTCTTCGTCGGCGGTGGCTCGCGCTGCATGTCGGGGTTGTCTCCCACCCAATTACCGATCACGCTTTCTATCCGCTGACTAGCCAGAATTAACATGACTGCGCAGGCAAAATTATGCGCGATCATCATCGTTGAAAATTCCGTGCAGTTAACTTTCGTACGTCGCGGCAAACGCTAAAAATAGATCGCGCGTTTCTCGCGTCTCACTCGGAATAGCCCTCATTTTGGCAGGAGATTTAATTTATGACTTAACATCCCAGATGTGTTTGACGCTCTGAGAGTTGAGAAGTCACGACGGCTTCCCGCGAGGCTCTCTTTCTCAGAGAACAGCCGCGTTCTGAGACTCGTCACGCGGACTCGTCAAAGAGATCTATCGCTGCAACACTCTGTCTGCTAACGCGACGTGAAACATTCTCGGAGTAGAGTATCGGATCGCCATTGAAGCGGCGCGAACCAAGCTGGATGTGTCGCTCATCGGGCGAACAATTAAGCTCGCGGCGGTAATGCTTCTTAGCCGTCAGAATTACCCGCGCATTGGTGCACGACTATTATTGGTACCGAAAGGTATTTGTAAACTGTTTGACGTTCGCCACGTGGTTGTTTGATCCGCCAACGTGCCAGGAAGTTAAATACGCCGTAGGAAAGCGCTCAAGGCGCTCTCGCGTGTGTCACTCCCTTTTCCGAGTGCTCCCGCGAGAAGCAAGTCGCGCGTATTGTAAATACCGCGCGAAATTAACGCGAAACGGCTGGCGGAAATGGGTCCAATCGAATAATTGTTCTCACGTTCCTCCTTCCCGGCGCGAGGACAATTTAGTCGGAAAAAATAGGACTTGCGTATCTATCGTTGGACTATTGTGAAAACGATGTTCCCACGCCGCCACGTTCGTTTAGCAAAGTATTCAGCGCGACTGGGCAGGGCTTTAATTGCTCCGTAAATTAATGAAGTGTTGCGGAGGCGAGGCAGGGGGAGAGGGGAGGCGCGCCAGGCAACACAGTAGACGGTGGATGTTTGTAAGAATGGATGTGTATCGAGCTGATTCAGCGATACCGGCGAGATATCCTTTTAGGATGAAGCGAGTATTCGGGTCACGCTGATCAAGTGTGGCGAACAATCTAGGAAATGGCAGGTTACGGCTCGGGTGTCTCGTGCCAAGTGGGTGGATTTAAAGCGTGACACGAGACCAGCCCGCGGAACGATAACCGATCCGTCCGCGTTAACGAGACGCCGCGTCTGTTCGCTGAGCTTCGAGGACTTTCTTATCTCGGATTTCACTTTAATCTTCTCCGTAGTAATTAATAAATGAAAAGAGCTCCTCGCGCGAGGAGCTCCTCCTCGCAGAGCTGAGCTCTCCGGGTCGCGAACCCATTCGGATAGGATTACGTCGCGATGTATGTTTAAGCACCGCGCCGCGCGAGAAGGAGTGTACTCACATAGAAAAGTGAAATACGACGCGGAGTGACAGATGAATTTGATAAACGGCTTCCTCATGGTCTGGCCAACCACGCTGTGAGGTGCGATGATATACGCCACGCTGAAAAACGGGAAGAGGATGCCGATCCTGACGATCTCCAGCGCCTGGAGGAACATGTTCTTCCTACGGAACCCCGGCAGGCCCTCGTACCAGATCGATGCCAGTAGCTGCTGCACGTTGGGATGCGCCACGAACTGGAAATATCCAGGTAACGTGATATTGACCGACAGTTTCCGACCACGTGACCGGGCAAGGTGGCAGTGGTCCGCAATCAGAGTTTAAATTGCAATTGCTGTCCAAACTATCGTCCCTAATTATGACATTAAACTAACGAACGTCCTCTGTCTCTCCGCTCTCGTCTGTTTAATTAAGCTCGATTGTGCCTGTCGATAATGCCTTGGAATGTAGATATCGCAATTAGGCGCGAGAGACTCGCGCGATATGATTTTTAGCAAAATTGTGTTAGCAAAATGTCTTCACTCGCACGACGAGACATCTAGGACGTCTAGGACATTTAGGACTTGTGTTTGAATTTGCGTGATCTTCAAGAAGTGCACTGAGAAAAAAAATATTTCGTGTTTGTAACTGTAATCACACAGAGGAATAATTATGTCGTAAACTATGGCCAAGAAAATAATTTTTTAATTAAATAATGCGTTAGCGATAATAAGCTTATTTATGCACATGTTGCTACGCTACGGTTTTACTACAAAAAGTATGGCCCAGGCTAAAAATAACTATAATTTTAAATCAGTCATTTTCTCTCATTTTCTCTCAGTGCGGCTTAGACGCGGCTTCGTAAGCCGATAATAAAAGAAACTTTTCTAATAGTCCCAATATTATATCCCTGATATTACCGATGTTATATTCTAATAGCAATATTAATTCTGTTTCTAATAATTCTAATAGTTAACGCTAATTCTAAGAATTCGATGTAATTAGAAACGGTTAAAATCGCGTTAGAGTCATACCTTCTTCTGTCGCAGTTTAATGGCTAACTTTAAGCGATTCAGATGCATCCTCTCCCCGTGCTCAAAGGCTGGTCCCGTTGGGTCGTGATTCAGCAGGACTTCGAGCTCGTAGGAACTTCTAGTGTGGTCCAGCAAAGCGGTGGCGAAATCTTGGCACTGTCTTCGGAGCTCCTGAAATCATGATGTTACGTCCGCTCTCGCAATCAACAACGACGTAATGCGGGACGTTCTCCGCGGACGTTCGACTTCCTGGCATCGTCGAAAATAATCCTCCTAATTCCGCGCGGATATTCCGGGGGACGCGATCTCACTCGATATTCCCGGAAAATCGGCGAATTCCCCGCGCCCGCCGCCGCCCCCGCCGCGTGTCGGGAATTGCGAGTCGAGGAGGTGGGATTCGCGCGCTCGACAAAGCCGACGGCTGATCGAACTTTCAGGCTCTCTCGCTCGCTGCTGTAAGGTCGACAAGCAGCGCTCGAGATCCTATCCTAATCGTTCGCCAATCTTTCCCCGGAATCGATTGAATTCCCGTCACGTACTTGTCGCGGATATAACGGTCGTCCCACATCGCCGGCCGGAAAAGAGCGCCGACCGAATTCTCCGTGGTAAGAAGTTTCGTCCCCGCATCATTGAATGGCGAAAGTAACGTGTCGAGCGGCTCTCCACCGGCCGTAATCTATTCTCGTTAATCTATTTTCGTTAATGGTTTACCGATCGCGGGGGCGGATGCCGGTGCATCAGTTGCCAGCAGGAATTTATCCTCGGCGGCATTCGATGCTTCGAATAGTACCAAGTTTTCGAGCTCACGCTTGTTGCAACACGCGCACCTCTGTCGGAGCACTTGCAATTTCTTCTCGTACGCTTGTTTCTCGCACTCGGAAATAGGGTAGAATTGCTGTCCGCCTGTATCGTACCTCATTAATCGTATTTGACTTTTGGAAATTTTGGAGCACCCGCAACAAAATAAGATATAGTCTAAAAGATTTATATTTCTCATTGCTCATTTATCTCTTATTTTTGCCGTCAAATGCCGTTTATATTCGATAATAATGAAGAAATTGCACGCGATAGAAAAGGGAAGAGACGTCGCGTGGGTCGAGCGGTCGAAATAACTGCGTAACATCAAGTTTACTACTGCACGGCTTATCGCGTGGAGACCATCGTTATCCGAATTGCATTCTGCAACGTTAGGTCGTCTACCTTCAACCTCGACGGTGTCGTAAACCTGAGCTGTCTCGCGAAACACGAGGGTGCCGACACACAATGCCACTTTATTAAACTCGTGCCCCGATCTGCTCCCTAATGAGAAATTATATGCGGGAAGAGGACGCGAAGGACTCATATCAATCGATCAATCCGATTAATACGTCAAACATCGAAATGAAGACTTGAGAGCGAAACTACTCTCGAGACGTTCCCGGAAGCCGGCAGGAAGATAAAAGCGGCGCTGGGTGAAATAGGAGAGAAATTGAGAAGGATCTCCGAAGCAATTTGTCAAGGTATTCGCGTCTTTATTCTTAAAGACGTCTTCATCGAGCTGCTCCCTACGCTCGACACTTGAAAGATAGGGAAAGATACAGTGGCGGGGAGTAAAAAAGTGAACTTTCCATTGACAAGAAGGATGAACAAAGAGGGAGAACAAAGGGTCAAAGAAACACTGATGACGCTGCGAAAAGGGTAAGCGAAAGGGAAGCCACGAGCCTTGACAACGGCGAAAAGGTGAATAAATGGCGGGACGAGGGGACTGTAGAGCAACCTGATAGCATGTTGCTCGGTCGCCGTATTGCTGCCACGGACCGCGATTTATGCACATATAAATCAAAAGTTGCTCGACCGTAGCGAGCACTTAAACTTTCTCCACTTAGGCGCGGGAGAGGAAGGGAGAGGGTGATGAAGGAGGAAAAGGAAGAAGCTAAACAGACTTTGAGGAATGCGCTTGAGACTCAGTCGAGAGGGATGCAAAAGGAAACGCGCGAACGTGCAACCGTTAAATTAAGGAAAACACGTGTTAACTGTCGTGAGGTAATTCGAAGCGCCTCACACGCGAAGTGTATTCGTTCCACGAAAATGGGATATCGGCCGTCGTCAGGAAAAGTCGCCGAACAGCGATCGCGTATTAATTCGCGGATCGTTCGGAAAAGTGAACTCTCGTGCCCAACTTGCCTCTCATGCGGCCATTACGTGCGACAAAAAGTTGATCCTCTTTTTGCGCCTCGCTCGAAATAAGCCATGTATTTCTGTCACGTCTGTACGAGCTCTTGTGCCTCACCCTCCGATAAAAATTACAAGAAAATCGCTGAGCGCAATTTTTATCATTTCGCGGAATCAGAGATTTGTCGGTCAAGTCGTTAAGTCTGATTTATTATTAGTAGTAAGTGATAATACACGCACTGAGAGAAGTGGCTTGGTGAATGACACTATACTCGTCTTATGAAAGTAATATAGTGAATTTATATGCGATATCTGGTTCATATATCCAATATTCTGATTACGATGCCTCGACGCATCTAGTAGTCAATACCGAGACATTTAGTTGTAGGCATTTACACTGAGAGAAAAATTATCTTAAAATCAACAAATATTTCCTTGGTGGGTGCCATTAACATATTTACTTAAATCTACATTCTCTTTACTTAAATCAAATATTGTTTACTTGATTTAAATAAACAATATTTGATTTAAGTAAAGAGAATGTAGATTTAAGTAAATATGTTAATGGCACCCACCAAGGAAATATTTGTTGATTTTAAGATAATTTTTCTCTCAGTGTAGATATTTTGGTAATTCTCTCTAGACGTGAGTACTATTGACGCGATAATTAATTGTTAATCGCTGCGACGTTTCCTTTTTCATCTATACTAATTTGTAAAGACATCGATGCTATAAAAGAATGGACGCTGAAACGTCAGATATTTGGAAGAATGAAATTTCTTAAAATATGTCGACGGATTTAGAAGAAAATATATAAAGATTATATACAATAAGTATATGAAAATTATACATATAATATGGTTAAATTTTAGGTTAGATTTTATTATTTCAATTATTAATTATATGCTGTACCAGACGGTTTGGTAAACGTATTTAAGCATCACTGTAATGCTACTTAGACAATGCGCTCACCAGATAGTTTGGTATCATTGACTAAATATCTTGTTACACAATTATTCACCATACCGTTTGGTAAACCTAAATAGAATTCTGGTTAGTATCATCAGACATTTCCCTCAGTGCGCAATAAATCGAAATAAGAAAACGGCTCTCTGATGATAGATAATTATGAATAAGTAAGGGTTGAAACAAGCTGATCATGGAGTCGGCATGGATGTCTCTTCTTCTTATTGTCATATAAATACAGATAAATATAATAAATACGTTCTGATCTCGCTCTAGAACTAGTGCACATGTGTTCTATTTGTATTTATATGACATTGAAAAAACAAGGAAAGGCATTATTGCTAGCTCCAAGACCAGTTTTGACTTTTACCTACCTGAATTTCGAGTCACTTAAATTATTAGAATCTCAAACTTGCGAAAAGAGTGTTGATTAACATGTTGATAGGCATGTAATTTACGCGTAAAAATGATGAAGTGCATGTGACAAATTAAATATATAACCAGATGTCCAACGAAATGAACTAACAGACGTTTGCATCGCGGATTTGCATTGCGGATTTATTTACCGCGTGTAGGTGATTCAAACTTGAATTGAGTATTGAAATAATCAGTGGAAGTCGACATAACATTCAACGTGTTAATAATGTATCCGCCGAAAGATATTTTATGGTGACAGGTTAATAAGCAATGACAGATCCAAGAAATGTTCCTCACCTGATATTCGCACTTGAACTCGTGCTCCAAGAACGAGAGCCGTCGAAGTTCCCAGGAGAGCTCGAAGGCAGTCAGAATAGGATCCTTAGACGACAGTGCTATCAAGGACGGCGACGCCAACGCCCGATAGGCATTTATTCGACTCCTTGAATGCCTCAGGGAGTCCTCCATTCTCGATGTCACGCACTCGTCGCATCTACAATAAATAAAACAAATTGCAACAACGGCAAAAATGAAATGCCCCCGCGGCAGCTCTCCCATGCGCTTCTCGCGCGTTTCCCGAATATTTCCCAGGATGATCGTGTGTCGCGCGACGTTACATCGTCTGTAATCCCTTTTATCAACACTCGGACGGTAACGCGACCGACGGGAAATCTTGCATTCGAATTGGAAGGAATTGAGCGTTTCCGTATGTATATTTGCGATTATTATTGTGGAATTTCAGCCGAGACGTTTTACTTTTACGCGTAGAGAATGCACGCAGGCAACGTTCGGATAACAATCTTTCTCGCGAGTAACGATATTTCGCGCGAAGAACTGGCATTTTTCGAACAAAAGGGCTACTATAGATGAAGAATGTGAATACTCAGCGCGCACCTCCGGTACGGCTTTTGCCTGAAAAATGGCAGTTCTTCACGCGAGACTCGCACGAGAAATATTGTTATTCAAAACTGCCTCGCGCGCATGAAACTATTCCCCGCGCTCTTTTTTCCTCTGCCTCTCTCCCTCTCTCACTCATTCTCTCTGTTCCCTTATTCCACACTCAGCGCGCGGGTGGTATTTATTTTTAGATCTATTGGCCGTACCGTGAATAAATATTACTTTACGTAATAACGTAGCACGTTATACATAATACGGTGCGAGATTCTCTCCTCCTCTAGCTTATACGTCGACGAAGAATTCGGCAAGTTTTCTTCTAGTTCGGCGAAGGCTGCAAGAGAATGGGGTTTATGAGGCTTAATATAATGCTATTATCACAGATTAAATTTCCTCCCGTATACATGGTAGTGGTAATGCGGCACTCACGTACGCTTAGCCTAATTTAATTAGCTTTTGTCGCGGCCGCACAAAGGCATAAGACGGTTAAACCGGTCAAGGGGATTAATTAGCCCAAAAAGAGCGCACTTACTTAGGGATCAACGGCCGAGCACTTTTGACAGCACTCGCACATGAAAGAATGGCGATAAGCAGACACCAAATTAACCCTCGCGTTTTAAGTAATCAAGCTTTTCGTTAAATATCAAATACTGCTCAATTCAAGACAGATAAGACGATGTAGAGAGTTGTCGATTAAAGGGATACTGAAGCTGAAAATTTTACCGATAGAGTACTGATATTTTTCTGCAAGGTTTACGTCGTGTTGGTTGCACAGAATAACATATACTTTTACGCAATAAAAGTACGTGCAAAAATAAATAGAAATATTACACAATACGTAACGAAAACGAGAAAAAAATTTTTTATGTAAAACCTCAAGCTGTTAGCGTACTATTTGCCTAATCCAAAAAATCCACAGTTTGTACATATCGAAAAAGTGGATGTTCCAAAAAGAAAAATTTTGAAGAACATTGCTGTACCCTCGCATCTGAATTCAGAAACTTAAGAATATCGGAAAAGTTTGCAAAAAAATTTCTGCATATGCGTGATTTGATTTTTCGCTGAATATAGTAAAATTCCAACCAACCGTGTCCGTTTCTAGCTGATCGTTTTCCACGACTGTTAATTTATCAGGCAAGCAGGAATGTGTCAAAACAGAAGTGATATTTTGAAGTGACAACTTAACATTTCTTGCATACGTATTTTTACCAGAAGATTATCCGCTCACGTGTAACGCGCAATCAGTAGAGGAAGAGTAAGAATTTCAAAAGTAAAAATAAAAGATATTTTTAAATATTTTATTTAAAATATTTTTTTCGAATATAGTAAAGTAGAATGTTTATGAATATTCTCGGGCGCTTATCATATAAGGAGTAGTTTGAGAGAAAATAGCGTGAAAATATTAAAATAAAATATTAATACGAAAAGCTGTCAAAATGTCACTTCTATTTTGACACATTTCCGCTTGCCGGATGAATCAACAGTCATGAAAAAACGATCAGCTAGAGACGGACACAGCTGGTCGAAACTATTTAGTGACTATCGATCTGATTCAGATTGATAATCACTAGAAAATTTCGACCAGCCGTGTCCGTTTCTAGCTGATCGTTTTTCATGACTGTTGATTTATCCGGCAAGCGGGAATGTGTCAAAACAAAACTGATATTTTGACAGCTTGACGTTTCATACATACGTGATTTTATCAAAAGGTTATCCGCTCACATGTAATGTACAATCAGTAGAAGAAGAGTAAAAATGTTAAAAAAGACGAATAAGAAGTTAATATATAAAATTATAATTATTAAATTATTAAATTATTATTAACACGTATATACGAAAAGTCAAAATGTCACTTTGACACATGTCTATTTTGACACACTCCCGCTTGCCGGATGAATTAACAATCATGAAAAACGATCAGCTAGAAACGGACACGGCTGGTCAAAACTTTCTAGTGACTATTGATCAGATGAATGGTATAGTATCAATGCAACTGAGTGTACAGGAAATACGAAAAGGATAGCGTGATTGTGATAATGACGATCGCCTCTGCGATATTTTTCGAGTTCGACCTCAACATTCCCTTAAATCGCGAAAATGTTCATGAAAGTATCTTACCCACAGCGTACGTCGTGCGGCATCGGCAGAGTGGATCCGCGATCCAGCAGTATCTTTATGATCTCGTAGTTGTCCCTATGAGCCGACAGGATCAACGGCGTGATGTCGGGCGTGAACGTGGCTGTTTCAGCGGGCAGAGCCTCCCAGCTCTGGAGGATTAAAGCGAAAGTCATTATACTGCTCTAAAATCCCGTCGCTCGCAGAGTCTCGCTCTCCTCTTCCGGCCAGCCGCGTAACTGTTCGCTTATCAATCCTTTCGGGTTTCTGCTGATTTACGTGACTGGTTCCTCGCAATTATCGCGCTTCATCGAGCTCGACGCCCGAGTCACTCACTTTTCAGTCGCGAGCCTCGCGCCAATGAGATAACGAAGCGCCCGAGTCGATTGTGGAAGAGACGTCTCGCGCGGACAATCGACAAATAATCTTCCTTCGTGCCCAGAACTCGTTGGCATTGTACTAACGTAATCGGCTTAATCAGTCATCGTCACGGGTGGTAACCCTTTCCTCGCGGGGATCCAATTCCCCCCATATAATGAATTCGCTCGTGCATTTTCTTTCGCGCCGCGGATATCATCCCCGAAGTTCCGCGTAAGCTTTCGGCTAAGCCGATTAAAGCTGCCGCACGAAATTTCGCATTCTTCCCTTCGTCCCCTCGTTTTTTTTTTCCTCTTCTTTGACGACTCGCCGTCTATCCTCGTTCTCTACCGGACACGGCAGAACGACTTCCCGGTCGTTCACTTCGGCAGAATCGCCTTTGTGAGGTGCAATACGATCGGTTGATCGGTTGACAGGACAAAGGGAAAACTGCTCGTGAAGCTGCCGGAACGCGACGCGCGATTGATTTGCGACTTCAATCGGCTTTCGGCGTCTGCATATCCTAGCTATGCCGCTCGCGTTAGGACGCGACGATAGCGATGCAATCAGCGACAACGAATAATGTACTTGTTGTGCAAATACGACCGGAAAACGGATCCGTTTGTGTCTTACGGATTACGGAAACTGTAATATTCGATTTACGAACAGCTCTGTGATTACGATGACTGTAAGACTTTGGAAAGAAAAAAAGACGAGATAACCATGTGTTGTTAAAAAAAAAAAGTTTGATGAATCCTACACTGGAGAGAAATTATCCGATAAAAAATTAACAAACGGATTTCCGATCAAAATACCGATGAATTTGTGTATCTATCAGGAGACATTCGATGAAAAATATTGATTCATAATTCTTTGATCGGTCTGATAAAAAGCTATTATGATCGGAAATAGTCGATTAAATTTAATCAGATATCGTGACATAAATATTCATCGGTATTTTGATCGGAAATATCTGTTTGTTAGTATCTTATCGAATAATTTCTTCCAGTGTGATGAATTCTTATTTTCTATCAAAGCATGCTCGTATTCGCATATATAGGATACAAAGGCTTACATGAGGCTCGCCATTTCTGTGAAGGGTCTCCTCGTGCTCCAAAAGGACCTCCACCGCCTCGACGAATTCCTCGGAGATAGCGTGGAGGAGCGCATCTTTGGTATCGACCTTGTGCTCTATTAAAAGCTCCACCATCTCCAGATTTTCATTATCGATCGCCATGAGGAGCGCCGATCGCCCGAGGGGATCCACGCAGTTGATGTTAATATCGGCCTCGTGAGCTTTTTGGAGCATTCTGCAGTGACGGGGGATATTCGGGAGATTGATAAATTGCCGCCTAGGATTCGTCGATACGTACGCTGTCGCGCGAGCAAGCCGAGCGAAATTTTTGACGGCATAATTTCGTGGCGCACGCGCGCAGGCGAATGCTGCAGCGAATGTGCAGATAAATTCCGCGGCAGTAAGGGGTTAATCATAGATAGCAATCAGTTTCAATTACGCGAACGCGAAATGCATAGCAGAGAGAATTCCGGAAAGTTTCGAAATCGCGCGAGTTAGCTTCATAAGATAATCAGCGGATCCTTTGGCACGACCAGTTGAAGGGGCCAACGCTTGGTTCGTACTTAAGGAATGCGAAATGGCACACGGTAATGTTCCTCGATAATATGAAACGTAATATCAAGAAACGTCTATCCTCACTGTAAAGCTGTTTAAGATTTAATTAAATGCAAATTCAGCAAAATGACAGGTTTTATCTTAAATCTCGTGTATTTCTGATGTAATGATATTTTAAGAACGATAGCGACATGATCGGAAGCACACTTCTATAAAAAAATATACGCTAAAGTTGAATTAACAATAAAATGAAGCGAAATTCGCTGTCCTCCCGAGAATTAAACAAAAGAGAATTTTCGCGCAGCGCGGTAAACGCTTGGTTTCGCAAAACACGTTGATTGCCATTAGTCTGTATTTTCTCTCCTACAGAAGGTCAGGCGTTTTCTCTTTCTCACGGGGTTGCTACTCGCACGATGAGTTCTCCACTCGGCACACTCGCCATTACCGTCTCTTGCGAACACGTGCACGTGCACGTGCCCACAACTAGGATAACGAGGGGGATAATCGAACGCTTAATTCAAGAAGGGATAAGAGATAGATACACGTGCGTGACGCAAATGGAACTCGTCCTATGTTTTCACGTAAGAGAGCTTCCTATTTAAGTAGAAATATTTGACATAAATAAAGGAATTTTCCCCTTTTTCTCTTTCTTCTTTTGTTCTAATAATATATACGCAAGAAATTTTACAGTTACAGGTAATTGTTTAATTGGGCAATAAAAAAGGAGTTAATATAAAAATAAAATGAGACTTGCCACCTTTCCGGGAATTAAACGAAATAAGTTTTTCGTATAAAAATATAAGTTCTTAGAAATTTCTTAGTAGAAATAGAGAAGTGTGTGTGTGAGAAAATTCTTAACAAACATAAATCTAAAAACTAACCGTTTTCGATATTTTTCGGGTTTATTTTATGTGTAGAGAGAAAGAGGATTTTATAGAACTTTATAACTGAAGAATAGATCGACATTCTGCAGTAATCTATTATCCTTTCATTTTTCGTATGTCCTATTTATATTTTAGGAATTAAAATGTGTTATTAAAAAGTTTGCTGTTCCTAGCGAAATTCACTATGTTCCTTAGTCGTACTGATCTTACTGACAGTTTACTGCTGCATCATTAAAAACATGTTAAAATTCAAAAGAATTTATGTGAAAAAGAAAAATTATAATACTCTCTCCGTGTAAATTGAACATTTTCTGTACATATGCCGTGAGACGATCGATGTGTCAATCTAAAGATAATCTATATTTTCTTTCGCGCGATTATTTAATTTTACTAATTAACATCTATTTCGAAGAAGGACGACTTCGTGCGTCTAGCGGAAGCACAGAAAAAGCTTTAGCTTCACAAATTTCCTTTCGAGTCGCTATGATCTCTAGTGACGGTGTGTCGACGATCGTATCGACTGCCGCGCTATCTATCGGTTCAACCGCTGAGGCACAGCCCAGCTGTCATTCGCTCGCACGAACACGTGCTTACGAGCGACCATAGTTAGTGGCCAGTCAGCTGATGTGACACGGAGTGGGGGCAAGGCCGTGTCGAGTAGTAGGGCCATATATGTAATACTAACATATGGTGCGTAGTTCTCAGCGAGAGAGAGAGAGATACCGCAACGCTACGGTGCAGACAATGCTCGTCTGTCTTTTTCTGTATCAATATCAGTGTTCTGCCTGTGCAAAGCGCATGCGTAACGTTTAAGGCCATCATACACAAAATTCCGTAAAAACTTAAAACGTAAGCGTAAAGAAACGACCAATCCCAATCGAGTACTTC
>NW_022639461.1:2066209-2067040 GCF_010583005.1 Odontomachus brunneus | reverse complement strand
GTGGCACACAGAAAAACTTAAGCAGTAAGACGTAAGCAGTAAGCAAATTGACCAATTACAGTCGTTGATTCTTGGACCGTAAGAAGAATCAATGACTGTGATTGGTCAATTTGCTTGCGACTTATGACTAATAGCTTATTGTAAAATTGGCTTTACGTTTACGTTTTTCTCTGCTTTATTTTACGTTTACAACTACGACGCTTACGTCTCGTTCTCTGTCTTACTTGTAGATCAGTAAAGGCCATCACACACAAAATTCCGTAAAAACTTATATCGTAAGCGTAAGGAAGTCGACCAATCCCAATCGAGTATTCGGCTCTTCGTAACCCCTCCATTATTACGAAGAGCCGAATACTCGATTGGGATTGGTCGATTTCCTTACGCTTACGATTTAAGTTCTTACGGAATTTTGTGTGTGATAACCTTTATCCTTCCATCATAGTCTAAAGCGTCTTCTACAATGGCAGTAGAAGTAGTAGTAAGAAATAAGCAGTAAGTAAATGGATCAATCACAATCGATTATTCTTGAATCGTGAGAATGGAATTGGTCAATTCGCTTACTGTTTATTTCTTATCACTACTCCTACTACCATTGTAGACGATGTATAAAGGGACGTCTACATTGGAAGTAAGCAGTAAGAAGGAGAAAATAAGAATAAGAAATTGACCAATCATAGTTGATTATTCTTCTCACATTCGACTATGGTTGGTCAATTTCTTACTCTTACTTCTTACTTACTTCCAATGTAGACGTCCCTTAAAGCGTCTTCTACAATGGCAGTAGGAGTAGTAGTAAGAAATAAGCAGTAAGTAAATAGACCAATCACAATC
>NW_022639461.1:2061731-2065995 GCF_010583005.1 Odontomachus brunneus | reverse complement strand
ACTACTCCTACTGCCATTGTAGAAGACGCTTAAGACTAGTGGCACACAGAAAAACTTAAGCAGTAAAACGTAAGCAGTAAGTAAATTGACCAATGACAGTCATTGATTCTTCTTACGGCCCAAGAATCAACGACTGTGATTGGTCAATTTGCTTACTGATTAAGTTTTTCTGTGTACCACGGCTCTAAGCCAATACGATTAGACCTGTGCTGGGATTCTGTAACTCGTTATTGGAGTTAACGACAGTTTCGTTATCGTTGAGCAGTTTTTCTACGGTATACAAAAGCTGCGCAACGATAACGAAACTATCGTTAACTTCAATAACGAGTTACAGAATAGGGCTACTGATGTCTTACCGAAACTAACCTCATACACACACACACACAACGTTATACACACTTTCCATATTTATTTTTCTTATTTATTATCAATTACTCAGTTTCTTTAATACATTTCCAGTGAGAAATGACTTGTCGATCGACGTCGAAAAGACGTCGCTATGTTTATATGTATATATGTTTACATTTTGTCGCCACGCTTGCGCATTGCGATTATAGAACACTCTTTTCTAGTGAGCCAATTACTGTCCATCTTCTATCCTTCAGTCTTCTTTCACTCTCTCTTATAGCAAAAATTCCTCTACGCGCCATATAGTAGTATTACATATATGAGTAGGACGCAGCGGATTTATCTCCATTCTCCTGCATGTGCTACTACTCGCTCAGCTGATCGCCACGTCATTCGGTTCATTCATGCGTGTAAAGCTGGCCACACACACTTTTCGTAACAGTAATCGTAAGACGTAACGTAAGAATTGATCAATTACGATCGAGTATTCATAAAAATGGCGACCTTACGATTCGAGGATTCTTAACATGATGGGTCAATTCTTACGTTACGTCTTACGATTACTTTTACGAAAAATGTGTGTGGCCAGCTTAACCGATGTAAACACGCGCCACTGTCGCCTAACCCAATGACGTATATACATAGACCAAGCATTCTGTCCGCAAAGTGAAGCCGGAAGTTGGCAGTTTAAAACAGAGTGAGAAAATTGATTTGCCCATAGTGCTTTTTTACTCTAACTTATTGACTGTCAAGAAGGAGGATCCGTACACTGAAAATACTTTAAAACATTAAATAAAGCAATAGGATCGATCCATTCGTCGCTCTGAAGCACTTACAGCACTAAATGGAACTATTTACAGCACTAAATCTTATCCAAGAACTGTATCCCGTCATAACAACCTAACATTTTCATTTGACAGTGGAATAAGAACAGGATAAGAGCAATTGCTGTGATTATTTGTACACAGCATAAAATATTATAAATATTTATAATTTTATATCGAGATAAGTGAAATATACGGTTTTATTCTTTTAATTCTGCATTGCATTATATACTATATAGTACTTGACAGCTTGACAGCGGCCACATTCTTTCTATACGATAGAATGAAAAGGCACTAGGGACAAATCAACTTTCTCACTTTGTTTTAAACTGCCAACTTCCGGCTTCACTCGCTGCTACAGTAGATGTATAGGAATGCTTGGTCTATGTATATACATCATTGGCCTAACCACTGTTTGGCGAGCGCGTCAAAAGTTTAAAGGGCGATGACTCGCGAACGAATGGATGTAGACACATGAGACAAAAAGCGATTTTCCTAGTGATCTCGCGCACGTTCATATTTGAGTTACAAAAATATCGATTAAATTTTTTCTTAATTTAACAGTTGATTTAAACCAATATTATGTTTTATGTCAACTAATAGACGATTGATTCGGACAAAATCAATCGAAAAATGTTTAATTGACGATTGATACGATTCAACGAATTCAATAAAAGACTGTTCAAGTGACGATTGATATGAGCGAAGGCTACTAAAAGGCATTCAATTGACAATTGAACGCTCTTTATCTCCTTTCGCTCATATCAATCATCAATTGAATGATCTGTAATCGAATTCAATAAAGTGAACCGTTAATTGAACGGTTCCTCCCTTGAATTTGTTGAAATCAATTGTCAATTAAACGGTCTCTAATTGAATTGATTTATATTAATCGTCAATTGAACATGATAATTAATTAAAAATGTAATTACTCACAATCTTGATTATTTCTACATTTGAGTACATATACAATGGCATTCTCAACAAAGAGATGAATTAAAAAAAAACTTTAAAATAAAATAGTAAAATCGAATTTTTGAAAATATTAATATTAAGATTCTACATTATATCTATAATAACATAGATAACATAAAGAAAACTTTCAAGAAAACATAACTTAATAGAAACATAACTTTCAAGAAAAAAGCTGAATATCTCAAGGACATTTGCGCATCTGTATTTATGCAGACGTTCTTATTTACATTTATACGGATTCTATTAACGGGCTAAATCCTGACCTATTATTCTGAAATATTTGTATGCATATAACCCGTAAGATCTGTTGAAAAGATTTTCCTACTGTTAAGACAGAGAGAGATTATAGTTAGAAGTAAACTATACTAAATAAGATTCCTTCGTCTCTTTGACTTTTTCCCTACTACAACTAATGAAAAAAGATAAGACGGGCAAAAGAAAGATTTTGCAGCCATAAATTTCCACTCACCTTCTAACGGAAGCCACGTCTCCGCGCTCGACAGCGAGAAGATATTTCTTCTCTTGAAGCGAGAGGCTGGCCATTTCCTGATGAGGTCTCACCACGTTCTCTTCCTCCATCATGCCGTGTATGCTGTGCCTCTGAAAGCGCAATAATTTCATATTATACTTCCAAATCCCCAAGACATACTCTCTCTCTCTCTCTCTCTTTATTCATACCGCTGCCATATACACTTAGCTACGGAGATTAATAATGATCGCGCGTCTCTTAAATTAAGAATGAGCGAGGAGCTTTGGGAGCAACGGCAACGGCCGCAGCGGCTGTTATGTCATCACTTCAATGCAAATGCGGATATCGTGGTGAAGAATACTCCTGGAAGATAAACAACTCTGCTAAAATCGTAATTTCCGCAAAACCGCCGGCGCAGCATTCTACGCGACGAGTAAAGTCGGTCGTATTTTTCTCCTCTCGTCCCTTTCATGCGTCTCGTTACAAAACGCTCTCGCGTGGCTGTTCTCACGTGTCGCCGTCGTCGGCGTCCGTCTCTAAATGTTTTCGTGCGCTATTTATCCGGTACATTGCGCCATTGTCGCAGCTTACACCAAACGCGCATTAAGTTACACATATTTCCAGCCGTTTCAGCGGTCCGCGTCATTCCCGCCACATCGTCGTCGTCGTCGTCGTCGTCGTCGTCGTTATTGCAGCCGCACGAATTGTCGCTCGCTATGCGACTTCATACGGCGTTCACGCGGAATCCGGATGCAGAATTTGGAGAACGAATGCATCCACATGCGAGAGTAGTTAACGAGGCGAGACCCGATAAGCTGGAAGTTCAATCGCAATCTCTCGTGGCTGTATTCAAGGAATGTATAACGCGAGTTTGCAGTTACATTCTTCGCAGCGTGCCTTACGTTACGATCGCTCACTCGTACGAATTCCTCGGCGAATCCGAGCAAGTCTCATCTTCAGTTCGATCGAAAATTAACGGGATGCTGAAGTCGATGAAGTCGAAAGAAAACATTTCGATGATGCAGATACGAGCGTCACTAACACAATCATACTATCCTTTTCGCATTTCTTATATTTACAGAACTTACGTAAATATATGTTGCTTTGTTTTACCATATTCAGCGAAAAACTTAACCTAACATATGTATAAATCTTTCTGCAAACTTTTCCGATATTCTTAAGCTTCTGAATTCAGATGCGAAGGTACAGCAATGTTCTTCAAAATTTTTCTGTTTGGAACATCAACAATTCCGATATGCTTTTGACAAGCTGAGGAACTTTTGAATAAATATTATGCTGACTGACAGCTTGAGATTTTACATTAAAATTTTTTTGTTTTTGTTTTCGTCACATATTGAGCAATGCTCCTATTTATTTTTGCACTTTCATTACGTAGAAGCATTTGTAATGCTGTACAACCAATATGATGTAAAGTTTGCAGAAAAATATCAATATTCTGTCCGTAAAGTTTTCAGCTTCAGCATCCCCTTAATCGATCTCGCCTGTTATTTCCAGCAATGTTTCTCAACGTCGGGCAATTGTATGGTTCTGTGTGAACCGGCCGATTAAAATTCCGTTAACGCGACACTCTCTTTCCCTCTCTCTCTCTCTCTCTCTCTCTCTCTCTCTCTCTCTCTCTCTCTCTCTC
>NW_022639461.1:2057942-2061672 GCF_010583005.1 Odontomachus brunneus | reverse complement strand
CTCTCTCTCTCTCTCTCTCTCTCTCTCTCTCTCTCTCTCTCTCTCTCTCTCTCTCACTAGTTCGCGTAATTAAGTTGAAATTGAAATACGAGGCTTTCAATTGCGCGCGCGACGCTCTCTCTCGTATTACGAAAATTCGTCAAAGTTGATTTGTTATGCTATTAAATTATCGAAAACGAACGTAAAACGATATTTCTCAACGTTGTTTGCGGTTAATATTGAAATTACTGACACGAAAATAAAACGCAGAGTTTTATCACGGAGCGCTGCAAATGGGAATCATCGTTATGACCGTCCAAATTCGCACAAATTAGTCCGATTCTATTTCAGATGTAGGACATAAATATAAAATCCGTTTAACGGTCTGTTTTACGCAACCGGTCGTGCGCGCGTGTATCTCGTCGCAATCAATTTTACATTGTCATGGGCGCGGATGCATCCAACGAAACAGATATCCAAAGCCGTGAATTAGCAATTTCGCTATCGATTATCGAAAATCATTGGGGCACCGCCGTGTCGCCGATACATACGGGCCGGCCGGCCGGTCACGAGCCAAAGTTTTGATCCTCCTTTCGACCTCAATGTATCATTTAACGTTTACTTTGATACTCTGAAGCTTGTGCCAACCTCTTTTGATTCTATTTAACCTACTAACTTTGTCGGCAGATACTCTTTGAAACCTACAAGTGTCATTTTATGCGTTTTCTGCCATTTAGAGGCGCGACATACACCGAGAAAAAAGTTTTTGGTACTTGTAACTATATAAGCACACAAATAAATAATTACTATAAATTATAGTAATTAATATTATAGTAATTATAGTAATTAATATTATAGTAATTATAGTAATTATTATAATAATTAATATAAATAATTACTACAAAAAATTTGTGAAATTTCAAAAAACGTTTGTTTGGATACGGCTGTGAACATATTTGTTTAAATTAAGTAATTATTTTCTAAAATCAAAGAAAGAAACTTGTATTTAAAACTTCTTATTTTAGAAAATAATTATTTAATTTAAACAAATATGTTCACAGTCGTATCCAAACATTTTTTGAAATTTAATATATTTTTTTCTTAGTGTATACACAGATAAATCAGACAAATCTAACATTTTTTCTCTCTATATAGGACTTCAACTTTCATGTATATTGAATATACATTGATTTTTCAAAATATGCAGATGTTAGAAACTTCAAGTGGAAAGTAGAACTAACATTTCGACTCGGGGCTTTCATCCCCCGATGATATCTGTCATTCGTTCGTCCATCCATCCACTCGCATGATAGAGGCGCGTTACGTTGTGCGAAATCTGATCTGCGGACGTCAGACACGTGTGTGATGTATCGCGGAGTCGGACGCACCGGCACCGGCACACACACACACACACACACACGCGCGCGCGCGCACGCACGCACATACGAGGATGAGGTTCAACCTCATCCTGACGCAACGTCATCCCGACGCGACGTTAGCGTTTCGCGTGGTCGAGGCTTCACCTTGATGAGAATCTACTTTTAGGAGGGACGGTAGCGCGAGCGAAAAAGGCTCGGGCCTTAGGGCCGTCATGGCGTATGTATGATGGACGGTGTTTGCCAGGGGTGTGCCGGTTCGACAATTAAGGCGCGGCCTGGCAAACACTCGTTGTCAGTGGCGGCCTTCGCGACATTATGTCCTGGTATCTCGAAGCCGAGTGCCAACTCGTCACGTTGGAACACGCGCTTTTTTCTTCGTCTCCGTTTTCCCCATTCGCCTCCTTTTCTCCCTCCCTCCCTCCCTGTTTTTCCGTCTCCTTAGAGAAATAAACTGGTTTCGGATTTTTACGAAACCTAGAAAGGCAGCGCGAGCGCTTATGACCTGGAAAATGGCATGGAGCCGCGGATTCACGAAATACTATACGTGGCAGCCGAGTCTTTAATTGCAACTACATTGTGCTATATCGCCGTTGAAGTAGGACGCGCGTTCCACCCTGCGGATACGAGATGCACGATCCATTTGTTCAAGCGTAAGGACCGCACGACTGTCGCGGGGTCCCCCGCTCCAAAATAACAAACTGACTTTACATTTCCGTTTCTTTAAATGAGCCGCGAAGAATAGAACGTTGAATAGGACGCTCCGCGCGTGTCTAAAAGCGTCGCCATAGAGCCCGCGGATCCTTCCCCGAGCTTTCGCGGAAGTGCTCCCGCGCTTTACCGTTATTCTATTGCGCGGATATTAGGAAGCAGAGTATTCGCGGAGGAGGAGCGACGGGGCGGGGGCGAGCGAGACCGCCAGCTTTCGCGCGTGGATTGTATCGACGCCCTCAATCTTGGATATTGATTTGCGCCCCTCGAGAGAGAAAGCGAAAGAGAGAGAGAGAGAGAGAAAAAGAGGGGATTCCTCATCGTTATTGTTCGGAACGTTTGTTTTCACCAGGCGGCGAAAAAGCCGCTGGCAGCAGATCTGCGGGCGAGAAGCCGAGAGTCTCGGTCCCGCGGAAAGAGTCGCCCTCGTTCGTCCCGCTGAAAGATTGGCGCAGCGGATTTGCAAACGACGGATTAAACTCGCCGACGGGGAAACGCGCGAATGCTCGCCAGGATGCTGTGTAGCGTCTCGTTCCGCCGTCGTTGGATTAAATGCAACGCCTCAGTGCCTTCGTTACCCGCTACTGCGGGTAGAAGGAGACAGGATAGAAGGAGGAGGGGGAGCACCTTAAAGGATTTCGGATCTCGGCGTACTCGGTGTATTACGGTGTATTCGCATGGAGTGGCGTCAGCTCATAAATCTCGGGATACCCGGTGGAGTTACTTGACGTTCAATGTACGCAAAGAGTATGACGCAAAGAGCGATGAACAACAGAATCTTGCAGATATTACCGTCAAACACAGTGGACCACTCTGTTATCCGTTGTGTTGTTCAACGAAGACTCGAGGCGGAACCGTAGCCCTACCTTAAGTAATAATTTGCATTTGTCACTTGATTAGAGGAGACCGCTCTATCTGGAGGAAAATCTATCTTGACTCAACTTGTCCGCGTTAAACAGCTCCTGCCGACTAGAAGTTGATCCCATAGTCAATCAGTTATCTGGTTTACACAGGCAATGTTATTGTGGATCTTAATCTATATAATGGAACGTCTATCTTCATGTTCTCTGTTAACTTCTAAATCCTTTGATCGATCTGAATCAAATAATTACTTTCCAGAACTCTGCGGAAAGTATAGGCTACCATTAAATCTGGAGACACGCCACCCCTTCCCCTTATTTCATGCTCTTGATACTTTGTGACAATCTTAAATGTTCTACTAATAAGAAGCCCGGGCAACGCCTGGTAGTTTAAGCTAGTTATTAATAAGATCTAATTATCACGCTTATTAAGACTTAACGACATCAAGTTCTTATACAAACCTGATTGGGAAATCAAATATCTGATTGGAATCAACCCAATCAGGGTCATGAGATTAATTTCTAGTCAAATCATTTTGACTATGAAAATATTTAGGCCAAAATAAATAATTCTCTTCTTTTTTTTACGATCGAGAAAAATTCCACGGAATTGCGACTTTCCCAGAGAGTAGTGTAGAGTAGAGTTTTATTAATGCCCTGAGGTATAAAAACTCCCTCGAGCTTACAGATATTGCAATAAATGTTTGACAGCTAAAGGAACGTGATAAACATTGACAGAGAGAAAGAGAGAGAGAGAGAGAAAGAGAGAGAGAGAGAGAGAGAGAGAGAGAGAGAGAGAGAGAG
>NW_022639461.1:2035938-2057870 GCF_010583005.1 Odontomachus brunneus | reverse complement strand
TATGTTGAACCTTGAATTCTACACCGCAGTAGCAGCTAAGATAGCAAACTAGGTTTAATTCTAATGATATAATTTACTCCTACTTTGACCCTGATGATGTCTGAAATTTCCGCTTTCTTTAGCGCCAAATTAGGTTGTATAATAATAGGATCTTAAAAAGCAAAGTAGATTCAGTTGCGAATCTCTATTGCAACTTTAGCTCCTACATAGAATATATGTATTTTATAGAAATATTTAAAAAATTTAATAAATAACGAAACAGAAACGTCAAATAGCAAACAAAATATATATTTTATTTGTTGCATATATTTCACACATCATCAGGGTCAAAGTAGGAGTAAATTATATCATTAGAATTAAACCTACTTTGCTATCTTAGCTCCTACTGCGGTGTAGAATTCAAGGTTCAACATAAAGTTAAAATTTCGACTCGGAAATGGGTGTCAATATCGTGAAAATAGGTTTCACCTGGGTTGTAAATTATCTAAGTAGGCTCAAACTATTTTTAAGAGCGTCAAAATAGCGTCAAAATAGCGTCAAAATTTTGACAAAGTGGAGTTAAAGATTCAAAGGAGAAGTTAATGAGTATCATTATCGTCAAAGTAGGTTTTAGCTAAGCTATAAACCGTTTAAGTAGGCGCAAACTATCCTTAAGAGCGTCAAAGTAACATCAAAATTTCGACTCGAGAAGTACACCAATCTTTAAACGGCTGTGAGCATTATGAGAGAATATAAATTTGGATAAGATCTAGTCACGAAGATAATCCTTTTTTTGCACAACTAACATATAAATTAAAAGCCAGACCACTTCAAATAAATTGAACATTATTTTGCAAAAGAAGTATACAACGAGTAAGAAATGTACGAGGGAGATTTTGTTGGGTAACAGTTGAGGAGATAAAGTGTAGAATCCGTCGAGAGAGCGACAATTCAAAGTTGCACACGCTCGTAGACTATTGATTATCGCGTATGATACTCTCGAGAGGCCGGCCTCCCGTTTTTCCTCAAGATCGCGTCTTCTCGTCTCTTTGAAGTCACTTGCGTAAGTTCTCCTTTTGGTATAAAAGTCAATGGTGATAATTGCGACCGGCCTTCGCCGCGAGAAGCTCTAATTGCACCGCACGTGACAGACGTTATATAGTTTTGAATGCCGTCGTCCTCCCGGAGAGGGGGAGAGGGAGGGAGGGAGGGAGAGAGAGAGAGAGAGAGAGCTATTTACTTTTAACTTTGAAAGAGATCCTAACAATTAATATCAGTTACGACAATTGGCTGATTAAACACATGTATCGCTATTGTTCTGTCAACCTATTTCGCGCGCACGCTTTGGACCGCGCAGACTATATCTACCGTCTTTAGTGACTGTTAGGTGACTGTATGCTACTGTCTGCATATTCGGTCTCTACTAGCCGCATTCGGCTGTCTCCGCCGGCGCATAGACTGTCTGCACTGTCTGTCTGTAACCACTGTGTCTGCGGCCAACTGTCCGTATCTACTATACGCGCCCGTTGCATTCGCGTCTCGCGCTCGCGACGGGGCTGCGCTCCACCGATGATGATCTATGGCGATATATTTCTGCTATGTTCCGTAGCGAAGTGATCTATTGTCGACGAGCCGTATCGTCTGTTGGCGTATTCATGAGAGCGCGTACCAGCGACGCTGGCTACAGAAGCGAAGCGGGCGAAAAAACGTTCGGGCGAGGCGGGACTGAAAGTCCACCAACGACAAGTTTTTATAACGAGTGTCGTGCACTTGGATCCACGCGCCTAACGTAACGCGATTAAAAGTTCCTAGACCGCCACGGTATTAAGAATTGCAAAGCGACGGTTTCAGCGCCTCCCGTTTTTATCGTGAATTTCAATTTCCAGCCGAACTGCGTCCATCGCGTTATGCAAATCTCATTAATGAGAGCCGGGCGCAAAATTCGGTCACGTAATACATCAGAATTCAGTGGTCGCGGTTTTGCTGGGCGAACTCACCCGAGGACATTTACGAGGCACTAAAAGATGAAAGC
This sequence comes from Odontomachus brunneus, assembly GCF_010583005.1. Classification (NCBI taxonomy): domain Eukaryota; kingdom Metazoa; phylum Arthropoda; class Insecta; order Hymenoptera; family Formicidae; genus Odontomachus; species Odontomachus brunneus. The sequence goes on along the minus strand of NW_022639461.1, from coordinate 2,055,859 downwards.
ATCCCATGCAGGCTGGAGCTTTTCATCCCCAAATAGATTAAGGAGTTTATTCTCTTAAATGCTGAGAATTCACAAAATACTTAAAGTTTAACGCAACATTTATCGCAGTTCACATTCGTAGTTAAAGTAACCACCGTCTAAATTACCAAGGTGCAACACGAGTCTCTATATTTTCATTTATTATAAATTTTTAAGGACTTGGTTGCAAAATCCAAGTGTCTTTGATACTTCTCCAAGAGAGTCACCAGATATGGTGTGCTGAACAAATATAACGTCCGTGTAGTGAAAGGCGTCAAATTTCAAGTACCACGAGAAGTGTAGCCTAGCTGTACTTCCAGGTATTGCGTCCGCGCGAGCGATGCATTAGTATTCGCATGTGTACGCCTACACACCCAAAGGCGGTGTTTCACGCCTCTTGCCGCACGAGGTTTCCAGAGCCAATGGCTTCTGGATTCGTTCTTGGTTCCTGCCGGGTCTTAAATGCGCGCTCGCGCTCATCTCATACGCGGAGTGCGTCTCGGAACGACAGAACGTTACAGGGCCATAATCAGATGATATCATGGAAACGGGAAACCGGAAGAGCTGCTGCTGGGCGTTCCGTATCCTTCTCTCTTCTTATCCTTTTAGGAAATCCAACTTATTCGCCGTTTTACGAGACGATAAAACCAAACATGTCAGTCGGCCAGAACGAGAGAACGTCCGAGGGAACGCGCGCGGAATTTCCACCCCGCGTCTCGCCGCGAGCGCGATCCTCAATTCAGACTGACCGCGCACAGAAATAAAATACTCGTAAAAAACAGAATAACCGAAAAAACGATAAAAAAAGCCGCAAACAAAACACCCCAAGCGGTCTCACACCCTTCGATCTTTCCTCGTGGTTCTTCATATCCCCACGCGGTTCTCCTCCGTGCATCTCGCGAGACAACACTATCAATAATACAGAAAAGCGTGGGAAACGATTTGGAAATCAGACCGGGCTATTTGCGGATCTCTCGCGTCGCTAAATAATGCAGCTGGGGAGGAGCGGAGCAAGCGAGCGGACGAGGAATTTGGCCGGAGAGAACTCGGCCCTACCCGAAGGTTGAAACGTCTCCGCCATCGATCAATCGCGCGTCCAGCGCGCAATATTGTACATATATCACACATCCTCGCGGATGGTCGACCCCTATGCAAAAATAATCGTCCGGTCTGTCGCGTCGTCTGCGCTGAACGCGGTTATCGAGACAAGCATTTGGGTTTAATTTAACTTGACCCGGCTACCGCCGGCGCGGCGCTTCGTTTTTCTGCCAGCGCAGGACAGGCGGAAAATCAGGAGGAAGAGGCAAATCACTATCGGGCAACTACCGGCGCGTCAATAAAGGACGCGGAAGAAGAGTTTCCCGCCCCTCCTCCCCCGCATTCCTCCGACCGTCGTTTGCCGGCAGCGGGACGCGCAAATTGGATCGGCATCGAAACGTCGTTATCGGCTGCCGCCTTTCCTGTTTCTTTCTGCGGCTCGTCAAACTCGATGGAGCTTCCCGCGGCGACCAGAGGGGAGGGAGACAATCAGAGAAAGGGAGAATTTATGCGGACGCGGAAACCGGCCATTGCCATGCGCGCGTCTTATTCTCGGTGGCAGAGAGAATCCGACAACTTTTTCGTCGGACCGATCAAAGGAGGGTATGACTTTTAGGATTTGGGGATCGCTAGGTGAACGCAAATTTCCTATTTTTTCCTTCGTATTTTTTCCCGTAGAATTAAAAAATCGACCTTAAAATTATGCCAAGTAAAGGGAAAAATAGTTATAGACATTTAAACGTTGATTTTCCCTGAAAATCATGCATTTTCCAACACTGCCATCTTAAATACCTTTGACCTTTTTAGGTCACGTTACACACACATAGGAGACTTATTTTCTCAAAACTTGATAATGATATGAGAATATACTCTAAGCAGCAGAGAAAAAGCAGCAGTCAATTAAAAAAATATTAACTATCAAAATAGTACAAAAATGATTTTGTAATCCAGCTTTTTCAGTATTATACAGGGCATTAATAAACGAAAGCATATAAGGAGCCTCTTCTCGAGTATATAGTAGCTTTCGCCGCTCAAATCGCTCCGCTTAAGACAGAGCTCGGAATTAGTTGCCCATTTCGGTCGATTGACTGTTTTTTCTCTGCTGTTTAGAGTATATTCACATATCATTATCAAATTTTGAGAAAATAAGTCTCTTATGACGTGAGATTTAGCATCTCTAAAAAGGTCAAAGGTATTTAAGATGGCAGTGTTGGAAAATGCATGATTTTCAAAGAAAATCAACGTTTAAATGTCTATAACTATTTTTCCCTTTACTTGGCTTAATTTTAAGGTCGATTTTTTAATTCTACGGGAAAAAATAGGAAATTTGCGTTCACCTAGCGGTCCCCAAATCGCCTAAAAGTCATACTCTCCTTTCGCGACTTAAATTGGCGATGGTGTTGCGACGGTTACGATTTTTTTGTGCAAACCGAGAGACAAAGCTGGCAGAGAAGAACGAACGCATAAATAAAAGATTGTCTGAGATGAAAGAGATCCATAGCGATGCTGAACGACGCAGAGCTCCTTGAAGAAGTATAAGAGTCTTAAACACCGACTCGTTGAATACGTAAAGTTTAATACGGTTCCTGAGGACTCTCTCGTTACTTCGCGTCCCCGTTCGCCCTCGTTCGATGAAACGATCGCGCCCGAACGCATTGAATTTTATGTTTACCCAATACCTTGACTTTTTTGTCGACCTCCGGCCGTTCGAGCAGACCGGTTGTCTGTTGAGCGACATGAAGCGGCGGTGGAGGCGCCTCGGGGTCGAAGTTCACGTGCTGCCCGGCGCTTCTGAGGAAGCCGCCGACGGTGATTCGGCCCCTCCCTGTGTCGGCCGCCATTCTCAGAGGGAAGTTCGTGCCACCTGCGCCTGGACTGTCGTCCTCTTCACCGACGACGCCTTCACCAGGGGTTGTGCCGCCCCTGGCGAATTGCTCCTCATCTTCGTACGCGCTTTCTGTAACATACAAATGGTGCTCATTATGATCTATTGCGCGATGAAAAGACCAACGAGTGTAAAGCACGAGGTCTTACAATCAGCATGAGATCTTTACTGATTGTGCAGAAGAGCTTGGAAGATGATTAAATCGCCAAAGGTACGGTGAATAAGTGTAATTTAAGACCCAAAGAGTATTTACATGCAAAAAAATGACCTGGTACTACCAGGTAAATCTCAATCGAACTTAATCAAAAGGCTGCTCGTTTTGCTGTCACTGTTAAAAGTTGGCTATTGCAGGCAAAATGCATTCGCTGTGAGATAAAAATTTATTGGCTGAAATTAAAAACGCACATTTGTTCGAATAGCCAGGAAAATGATAGCTATTCGTAAATGTCTTTCCTGTGAATCTGGAGCATTCGGCTCTGTAAGGAATTAACTTTACAGAGCTCGCCCCACCGCATCGTGCGCATTGACACACCGATATTTTTTCATTAATATTATTAATCTCAGTAATTACCGTGACAGAGTCTACACAAAATGATAGATGGTATTTCTATTCAATCTAACAAGTTCTGAAGTCCGTTCAAGAACAGTAGAAATAATTGATTCTGCCAACTTCTGCCTACTCCAGTGGCCAAATCCAGCCACGGTTTGCCTGTTCGTTTTAGAGAATAGCGTTATATAATAATGATCATCTGTGTGATTGTGTCACGACACTTAACGACACATTTAACGAGACACTTAACGTAACAAGTTGACGCTATTATTGCCAAGGAAAACTTTAATTTTATAAAATCATATTCTTTTCGCGTCTCTTCCCTCGGCGATGAACAACTGAATGCGTCATGCGGAATACGTGTGCTCGCAAAAGAGAGGGCCATCGGCGGAATAGCGAGACGAGGCAAGACTATATGTCCCCGATGAACTATTCGAGAAAATGATGGATCGGATGATACACTCACTTTTATTGGTCGTGAACGAACGCACACGCACGCGGGAACAACTCGCTAGCTTTTTTTTTTACGACGCGGAGCCCGTCGTGTAATTCTCTCGAGAGAACGAGTCGCGAGAGCGATGCGCGCAATAACGTGCCGAACACCGCCGGCATTTTACGTCATCGGGCTCAAAGCGGAAAGTTTAATGGTGAAAGTCAATAAGTGATTATTAACACGTCGGAGACGAGCAACGCCCCTCCAGTCGAGACAATGGACTTGGAAAGTGTGTTAGCGAGCCGGGATTGTACCGGAGACTGCAAAATGAGGTCTACGCGCTATCATCGCGTTATCATCACTCGCACCGTCGTCTACAAGCGTCTACGAGCTCCTCTCCCTTTGCGTCAATTATCAACTATATAAATTTTAGTTGCCGGAGGTGAGTCTCGCGGAGGACGAACGAACGAATGGGCGCTCATAAAACGCTCGCAATCGTTCGCAATCGCTCGCAAGCGCTTGCAAACGCTCGTGAGCAACATCCCTCGCTGCAAGAGAAAGGTCCTGAGGATAGAATAAATACTCTTGAGAGTATCAGGGATCGCGACGACGCCGAAATAAGCGCGTTCGTACACTGTAAAAAATCTTGCGTACAATTGTTACCATTTTTTTCAAGTATATCAATTATATTAACCCATTAAGGCCCAAAAGAAAACCGCTAAGGATAGGCTTTCAAAAACCATCTAAATTAGAGCAAAACGTCGAAATTTGTTAAAAAGTGAAAAAAAAATTTGTGTTGGATTTCAAAATTCAAGATGGCGGACCAATATAATGGCCCGGAAATTTGGAATTTTGACCTATTTGAGTGAAAATCCGTATAGGGGGGTTTTGGGTTCGCTGAGTATGAATATGCACTTATTTTTTTCAAAATTTTTCAAAACATACTTTCATTGAAATAAATCAAAATTAAAAAATTTTGGCTGCCATATTGATTTTTAAAGTCGAAAAACCATTTTTCTTCTACAGTCTGCTAAAGTATGATGTTTTGCCCCAAAACAAACACCTTCGAAAGGTAATTTATAATTTGGTTGGATTTTTCGTCAAATAACAAAACCATGTCAAATTTTCACATTTTTGGGCAGCCATATTGGATCCGCTATTACGAATTTTGAAAAAATAAGAGCATATTCATACTCAGCGAACCCAAAACCCCCTATACGGATTTTCACTCAAATAGGTCAAAATTTTCGAGCCGGCATATTGGTCCGCCATCTTGAATTTTGAAATCCAACACAAATTTTTTTTTCACTTTTTAACAAATTTCGACGTTTTGCCCTAATTTAGATGATTTTTGAAAGCCTATCCTTAGCAGTTTTCTCTTGGGCCTTAATGGGTTAATTAAGTAGTAATTAAGAATTTAGATAAAATTACAGACACTTCTCTTAAAAATAACACAATAGAAAAGAAATGATAAATAAAGCATTTTTATCAGTGTGAAAATAACATTTTTACACTTGACATTTTAAATATGCCAATCTTATATAAAATTTGCTTTAATATAATGTTTCTGTTGATTTTTTGATATAATATTTGTTTTGTTTTTTTACATACCCATCTTATATTAATATAAAAATTTAGATCGACATATGACTTCCTGCTATATGTGAAATATGTAAATTTAACACAAAATTTTTTTACTATGAAAAACACCCGCCATGTGGGCGTTTTTGCGAAAATCAATTTCATTAATAAGTGGAAATACCCACGATATCATCAGAGCTCTCGGGGCGTTCACGAAAACGGTTTTATTTCGTCGAGTTCGTCCTGCCGGCGCATTGATCGGATCCGCGGCAAAACAATCTCGGGACTCGCAGTCGCGCTCTCGCCGCCGCATTCGTAAAAAATCATTCGCGTTATTTATCGACGCTAAAATTGCATGACGGCTCACTCGAAGTAAAACCGAGCGGACAACTATACATCGACGCGTCACCGGACGCTGCCGACGAATATAAACGTGGCGTATCCTCGCGATTAATGAGCGACGCGTCGAGTGGGCGAGGGAGAAAAGAGTGCGCCTTTATTGCCGCTCAATTCGCGAAAGCAGAATAATTGTGCGTCCCATAATTCGTGATCGTAATACGAGTCATCTCCATTTCTTTGGACGCTATTAATCTCGATTGCAAACAAGCTTTATGGGGACAACAAACTACCACCATTACCCTATCCCCCTTCCTTCTGCCGCTCAATACCGCGCCATCGTGACGCTATTCGCAAAATGAAATTGCTAAGGACGGACAATTTGCATAAAGCCACGGTGGTATATCGTGCGCTCCGTATAGCGCAATAATAAATTCATACCGCTGTCCGATATTGGAACCAGCAGATTGAATCGACAAGCTTTATGCTAACATTAAAGAAATTTCAAAATGAGATGATAACGCGTAGTAATCGTTTATCTGTGCGATGTGCAAAACACTGGATGAATTACAAATTACATATTACACAGTTGAATTGCGGAACTTTGAACGAGCGAGTGTGTTAATCGGACGAAACGACAATGAAAAATGCTGCATTAATTAAATAATAACGCGATGATTCTTCAGCTCTATTTATATAGGTATCACATAGTCGCGCGAAATTATTCAATTTATCGTGATCACGGGATAAATGGATTTGAAATGGATGTAAACTGCGAGTCGACGCGATATCAGCAAAATTGCAATTTGTACCGGCGAACAAACTGCATTAATAACGCTAATGGCATCCGAGGGGCGGCACGCGTCCACGACAATACAGTCGCGCGGTGTATAACTCAGATAATTATTCGAAATTATAATACACGAGTAAGGGTCGAGCAACGTCGAAGGGTGGAATGTTCGCGCGACGCGAACTTGCAACGGCTGGGATACCGATAGAGGTTGCGCTTAAAGCGCGCTCAGTGACCCGGCATCCCTCTCGTTGCACCACCAATCAGTTTATCCGACGATTCCGATGTGTCGCTGCACATAGTTGAACAATCGTTTAAGGAACTCAGTCCTACTGAGGTACGTAGCATCAAATCACCCGGAAAAGTTTTAATGCCGAACCAAGCTACGCGTGACTGCAGGACGTGAATTATTGCACCGAGAGAAAGAAATAGTTGAGCCAACTAAAATTAGAGTTATGTCTGGGCCCCAACTGTATTTCTCGTATAAAATATGGTATTGCAGAAAATAGCAACTTGCAACTAAATTTTATTTTTTGAGCGTTAGAATATTTTTCTTTCAGTTCTAGAAAGCTTCTACAGCTTATATAAGAAGATTTCATTAAAAGAATAAAATTATACTTCTCTTTTTGAGTGCTAATTATTAATAATCTTAATTATTAATAAGATCCTGACTGCCGCGCTGCACTGAGAAAAATTATCCGATAAAAAGTTAACACACAAATATTTCCGATCAAAATTACGATCAATTTTTATAACCGATTAAATTTAATCGGATACTTTCGATCATAATGGCATTTTATTAGATAAACCGATGAAAAAATTATGAACCGATATTTCTCATCGGATGTTTCCTGATCGGATACAAAAATTCATTTGTTAATTTTTTATCGTTTAATTTCGCTCCGCGTGCGTTACATGTCAATATTATCTTATACAAATCAGATAACTGATTGGGATCAGTTTGATAAGGATCATGGGATAAATTTCCAATCGAGAAATGTTTGTTCCCCGAATAGGTTATCGTCGACGTGTGTCGAGGCGCTCTCTCGGTCGCGTCGTCGGGGCTGATAATCGCGCGTTAAAAATGAACGAGGCGAGGTGTTAATTTATTTACGAGAGCCATGTTTCGATGAGGTTCTAATTGAATTAAGTGTCCGGCGCATCGCGAGTCCGCGGAGACTGCAAAATTGCGGGAGCTGGCTGCCGAGCCGAGAGCGTTCGTCATACTTTCTTGCTATAAATAATTCACGATACGCGCCGGCCGAGCTCATAATGGGTATGAACACCCCGACAAAGTAGCGCCCCTCTCGCGGGGCTAAGCCCGTTGCATTGTTGTTCGTCGCGAAGACTGCTCTCCCCCGTTTGTAAATTGTTGAGGAGACTTCGCGGAAGCGACTCGTTTGACGCTCCTCGTCGCCGCTGCCGCCGCCGAATGAGAACGTGGGTGTACACCCACCGAGATAAACAGGGTGTCCCGGAGGGTATCCAACCAATATTCCGAGAGTGTGTTTAGGAATGTTTTCTCCCGTACGCTCTTATACTTCATGATGCCGGGAGAGCACGTAAAAATTGAATTGCAAAGCATAAAGCTACAACGTAGCCGTGAGAGCCGTCGTACATCCCCATGTAATGTCTCCCGTCGGGCTTTACAAGAGTATAATTTATGTGATAAAACTGCTCGCGCAACTTATCCTGGTTCATTCTTCTATTTCAATCGCCGTTCTCACGGTACACTGCACACTGCGCGATGACGTATCGTCTAACGTGCAACTGCCGCGGCGTATGTGTTCAGGCGCGCAAGATATTCTTCTTCTTTATGGGGAGAAATAAAACATTTAATGTCGCAGGGCAGGTTCAACTCTTAACGTTTAGTTTTTTATGCTTGCCCGCCGGCTTCAAAGGTTTATTACGGGACGGAGTTATTTGGTCGATAAATTATACGCGCCGCGGCGCGGAATAGAACGCCGAGCTTAAGCTTCGCGGTTCATTGACAAGTTCGTAATGGAATTACTCGACCGAGTTTCAAAATCTGTCGCTTAATCTCAGACGGAGGCTGCGCCTGAACCTGCGAGATACGATAAATGTGCGAGATACGATAAATGCGCTCACGGTAGATTACACGATGCGCCGAGCTGTGTGTAGTTCGATGGGGAGCTTCCGGATACTAAATGCAATCGTGCAGACGGAACTCCTGAATAAACTCATGTTTTATTCCTAAAGTTGCATTATTTTCCTAACCTTATCCGACAGATTCGTTGCAGTCGACTGTTATCGACACCGAGCCTACCGAGTCGTAATAATCCCTAATGACAAAATTCGCGAGTGATTATATAGGTAAGGTAAACCACGCAATTATTGACATTCCCATTGGCGCTCTAGAAAACCCTGATTTTTCTCGTGATCAATAAAGATTGTTTTAATTGCATAAACACCTAAGAATAAAAAATAATTTCACTCTTAACGAAACTCTCTCATATTAGATTTGGTTTCCAGGTTTGAGCCGCGTGAGTTCATCTTTGTTTGATTCCGTTTTCTGTAAAAACTTTCTGTTCAGAATAAAACAAAGATGAATCCACGCGGCTCAAACCCGGAAACCAAATCTAATATGCATGGACACCGCGAAAGCCTAAAAAGTCGAAACTCTCTTATGTTATGGTTTCAAGAAAATTCTTCTAAGACTTTCAAAAAAATATTCTAACAGCCCAAAAAAGAGTTTAGTTGCAAGTGCTATTTCCATATTTTAAGCGAATAAATTTTTATCGACAGAATGTTTCTCTTCTGATGGAAAGGAATAATATTGTGCTTAGAATATTTCTCTTTTGGTTTTAGGAGAATCCTCTTGAGGTCATAAGGTAAGAGAGGATCCCCAAGTCGAAATTTTGCTCCTACAGTCAACTTCAATATTCCATTTGACATCTACTGCGCTACTCCGCAGCTTACACGAACCTCTTGTGATACTATTTAACCCACTAATGTCGCCGGGAGATCCTCTTTCGAACCCACAAGTGACGTGCGGTTTCTGTTGTTTAGAAGCGCTAAGTAGAGCTCCAGTTTCCACGTGCATTAAACATACACCGATTCTTCAGAATACACACATATTGGAGAGTTCAGGTCGAAAGTAGGGCTTGGGTTCGACTTGGGTTTGAGTGAGATTCGACTTGGCTAAGAGTGAGATTATATTTCTTTCAGCAAAGTTCCCTTTGGGAATCATACAGTGCAGACGAAAAGTTTAACTGCAGTTTTGATTGCAAGAAGAAACAGGTTTTTCCAGAGTGCTAAGAGAAGTGTCAATAATCGCACGACTCACCTTATCGAGACGTTTCGCACTCGATGCGCAAATCCGAGATACGACTCTGAGGCTGGAGTATCGATTCGGGCAACTTCGCGGGGAAATTGACGCGCCGGGATTACGGGAAAATTTCTTGATCAATGGATTATCCGTCCGCCGGCGGACGGACGCACCGTTTAAACCGCACGGTTCACCGGCGGAGTTGATAATAGAATTACTCGAGAGCCGAGAGTTTCGAAATCTGCCACTTAATCGACGATCAGGAACAAGTACGGAATTGCGGAGCAGCCTATGCGGTGATGTCGACCTCTCGTATGCTGCTGCACCTGTTGCACGCCATCTCATACCTGTCCGGTAAATAATTTTGCAACCGATCGCGCCGCCTACACGGGAGCGCGTGCGTGCGCCATGTTGTTGTTTATTGAGAGAACGGCTCGTGCCATGTGCTCTTCTCACTGCTCACATCAACCCGAGTGTTCGTCCAAAGTTATTAAATTCCCGAGGCGCTCCGGAACGCGCTCCAGACAGAGCGCGATCAACTCCTGCCTACTGATAAAAATAACACGTACAGGATGTTGCTGATCGATGGTGCGCCAGGAGTGTACCCGCGTCTAGATATATGGCCGAGAAATTACGGGCACGAGCCATAAAACAAAATAGATTACATAAGCCGTAAGCTCTCGCGCAAGAAAAATGTATACACTTTGCGTTCGGGCCGCGCGCAGACCATTAATGAGCTGCGGTATACAGCTCGCTCATGGGATGGGTGCTCCGCACGCGAGGGAGTCGCCGGCACTGAGCGGTCGTTATGCGTCGGAATGATAAGAAAATGTTGTTAATTACGGCGCCAATGGTCGGCCGGTTTTTGCACCGTCAACGTCGGCGCGTTGATTTAGGAATCGCGTTACTGGGAAAGGCGAAGCGGCGTTCGTTCCGGAATTTCGTGTGCCTCGATGCACCGACCGTTATTCACTGCCTCTCTCCTCCTACTTTCTCTCTCTCTCTCTCTCTCTCTCTCTCTGTCTCTCCGCCGTGTTCCATTTACCTCTGACTGCAAGGAGAACTACGGAATTCTCGTTTCTCCGTACGTGAGTTCGATTTTATAGGATGGACTCTCGGAAACGCCGTTAATGAGACTTCAAAGGGGAATCCGGCGGGAGAAACGAAACAGCGAGATTTATTGAAGGCGGGTTTCGTTTTTTCTCTTTTTCTTCCTTTCCGGCCACGACTGTTTACGGTCGAGTATTCGTGCAGTCCTGTGCTCGCGCAGTCCGGCGAGCGGCCTGCGAAACTTTAAACCGATAAAACGGGAAGAAGGCGGAAAGCGTCGTTATTACTTTAGCGCGAGCAACGTAGCAGAGCGGCCAACTACTTTCGAATAATGTAAGCCGGCTAGAGTCTTTCTGTCTCGTGCCGACTACGTGGCCGCGTTTATTTGCGCAAGTTTATTGTGATGCAGTGAGCTGCCACGCTCGAATTAAATTTCGCTACCATGCAAACTGCGGCAACGGTCTGTAAAAACTTTGACGATTTAATAACGGGCACAAGAGGTGTCTGTGTGTGCGTATGTATGCTCGGGGTCATAGTTCACTGCACTAGTAGAAAGAATGGTTGATCCACCTAAAATTACAGTTATTTTTGTAACCAACCGTATCTTTTTATGGTTCTAACACAAAAATGCTAGATGTTAGTGGCAATGCATTGTAGTGGTAGTAATATGCATCAACAATATACTATAATAGAATTTAATAAAAAAGAACAATAGTTTCTTTGATCATGATTTATAACAATTGTTTCGTTCTGTGTTTGTAGCTACACATATACCGAGCACTTTTTTCTCAGGCTGCACCCGCTTGGAAAAATGTAGGAATGCCGAAATAAAGCTAGAACGGAGTTATTAATGGTGTAACAGTGATCGAACGGAAATGATTTGCTCGTGTCCGGTATTTATGACTCTGAATCGACCTGTAACCAACTTCTCTCATTTTTGCGAGGTAAGCACCGTGAGAAGACACGTACTCGCGAAAATAGAAATTGAAGCGAGAGTAGTCTCCTTGAGTTATTAAGGCTGTGAGAGGTATTATGATGAAAATGCACGCAATTAAATTTTCGCGGGACTAAATTCCACGCTACAAGAAACGAGACGCTATTTCTCAACAGGTACCGGACTCCTCGAGTTATTGTTCAAATCGCATTATATTCGTTTGTGCGTTCTGGTCGCCGCTTCCCCGCGAGCGTAGATTACGAAGTAATTACAACGGAAGTTGCAACGTAAACGAAACGGGAAGGGCGCATGTTGCAAAACTGTGCCGTGTGCATTCCTGCAGTCGCGGGGATCACATTTTCGAGAGCGAATTAGTTGCGCAACTCCCGAACAATTCGTTTATATATGCCTCGTAAATACGCGGGCGCGCGTATGCGCGAAAAACAGAAACAGAACACATGCAGCCTTCCAACCGTTTGTCGCTAACAGCCCTCGTTACGCGATTTCACAGTATTCACGTTTCTGAGCTGGCGATAACAACGACGGCTATACGTATCGCAAATGCGTCGCAGAGTCGACATTTTTTCCCCTCGCGCGAGTCTCGAAAGAAATCCAAGGACGCGCGCAATATCGCCGCGAGATCTGCGAGGTGGAGAAGACAAGAGGTGTGGGAAATAATACGAGTGGGAACGTGACGGGTGAGAATAAACATACGGCGGCTTGAACGTAAAAGACGTTCACGAGATGGCCTTTCCCGCGCGTAAAGGGAGATTTAACGGAAAGAGAGAAAAAAGGGAAGAGGAAATGGGGGAGAGAGAAGAATGAGGAGCTGTGTAACGTGACGACGGTGCCGACGCCGCCGACGTTGCGAGAGGTGCGAGCTCTCGAGGGCAGATTTAGGAGATACTCGGGGGAAAAATTCTTTGCGGCGCCGCGCGAATTTACGCGCGGGACACTTTATCAAGGTTACTGCGGCGTGTCATGCGGATGTACAGGATGCTTAAAAACAGGGTCGTGCCGTGGCTGGGTTACAGCATCGCGAGTCCTTAAAATTTTCAGCCGCCCGTGTCCCCACAAAGGTGTTATGTATCGCATTGTAATGCTCTCTTTTTCTCTCTCTTTTTCTCTTTCTCGCTCCCCTCTCTTCCTCTTGCCCTCTTCCCCCTCCCCACCCCCCCGTTGCGCCACGATCGCGCTTTATTTAGCACCGCCGTGTGACACGCTTTCAACGGAAATCCACAAAGATAGTCGTCGATATCGCGCGTCCTATCAGACTTCCGCGTCCGTCAGTCGATAGGTGTTCATTCAGAATTGAAATCCTGCCAGACCGCGAGCTTCAGCACGTTCCGTCGTTTCGCACAGCGTCCCCGATTCCGCCGGCGATTCATTCTCGTTTCGCGTAAGCTCCGCGCGCACGTTCCTTCTTCTCTCGAAAGTTGGCCCTCGTTAATCGTTAGACAAGCTTTTTTTATCGCGCACGGCGCAAGTTACTGCGCGGCAGGGCGCGTGGACGGTGGGCTCTTAAATCCAAGGAAGATGTTAAGTGAAACGCGGGGGAGTCTTTTTATCGCCGTGTGCCGTAATAAAGAATGGTAAGTTGGGGGAGGAAAAGCGCGTGTTTGATATACATGCCGGCGCGTTACACGCGCGTCAGTTCGTATCGCGCCTGCGCGATACGCGGCGATTAATCGACGCGTCATGTGTACGTCAAATTGCGGTCGCGATACCGCGCGAAAAATGCGAGACGAATTTGCGCGGATATTGCATTAAGGCCAAATCATACTAGCGATTGGCGATTGACGATTGACGATTGACAATTAAAGATTAGATTTTAACAAATCGACAAGCTTCAGCCTTGGCTCGCTTTGTTCCAATTGGTCGAGTTCCAATCTTCAATCGTCAATCATCTATCGCCAATCGTGTGTGTTTTGGCCTTTAGTGTGATTTGGCCTTTAGTCGCGGCGCGATGTAGACGCGAAACCGCGACCTACGCTACATTCGCTCGCATGCGGGCTGTATAATGATAAATCGCGGCGCATAAAACTTAGCGGACGATACTTTATGTAACCGCGCTGGATTTATCGAAGGCGTCGCCGTAGCGGGAATTTCAATGGGACGAGGAGGCCGAGTTCTCTCCCATGTGACTCATTTGTAAATCAAATGAAAAATCGATATTTACTCGACAATTCAGGCCGCGTCGAGCGGCGATTGATTTTGCGATACACACTGAGAGAGAAGAATGGTTAATCTGACTGATGTCATCTTTCGTCCCAGCCATATCTTTGGACTGCTCAAAAAAGTCGTTATCACTAAAGCCCAGTGCCCACGAATTCGAAGCTGTTTTTTTTGCGAGGAGCCACGCGTGTCGCTAAGTTCGTTTTGTAGTGAGAAATTTAACTTTCGGTGTGCTCCGTTGCGAACTTGATGGTTGATTTTTTCAGAATCGGTGTTATCTTCCAAACATATTGCTAGAATCCCAATACGATTCGTCCAATCAGATAGACCGAATGTCAACTGACGTCAGTCACATAATTACACATAATTACACTACAAAGATGACATCAGTCAGATTAATCATTCTTCTCTCTCAGTGTGTATCGCAAAATCAATCGCCGCTCGATGCGGCCTGAATTGTCGAATAAATATCGATTTTTCATTTGATTTACAAATGAGTCACATGGGAGAGAACTTAATACATTTCGTATTAAGATCCTTGAATCATTGGACCTAATATTATAGTAAAATTTAATAACAAAAAACGATTTTCTCAACCATAACTTATAGCAATTATTATTTATCTACATAATTATGGTTACAAATATCAGATATTTTTTTCAGTAAACGCAGAAGAGGTGAGATACGCCCCATATCTTGATATTGCATAAAACGCAAATCGCGTGTAACTTACGAAAAGACCAGTTCGCGAAAATATCTTGACTTTCCGAGCGACGCCAAGTCAACATTTCCCCGCGCTCTGTCTCCATCCAATACAAAATTAATTTATATTGAAATAGTTTCCCTGTTTATAGTTCCGGACGGACGGCGCGGCGTCTAATTGGGCGCACAAAGAGCGTTGTCGCTGCTTGCGCCATTTTAACGTCGCTGCAAACTCTATTAATCTCCGAGATTCGCGACGTTATTAAGTCCCGTCGCGAAATCCCCCTTTGCATTCGGCGCGGTCGAAGTGAAAATCCCGTAGAGCGCGCGCGCCTAATGCGACGGCACAAGCGAATATTTTAAGTGAATCGACGCAAGACAATCGTAAAGTATAGAGGATTGCGGATGTTCCGCGAACGAACTCGCGTCGGGCCGAGAATCTTTGGTGCTTCGCGCGAAATTTTCGATGCGCCATGATTTGTTATAATACGACGGCGCGCGAAGATCCGACAAAATTGCCAGCCGTAAAATGGATGTGGCCGCGCCATGCACGTTAGACGAACAGCAATTTGCTGTTGGCAACTTGACTGGATAACGACCCGCTCTCGCGCCATTCGTATGCGAGTAATCCCTTATCTCTTCCAGCTTTCCCACGGAAATTACACGAACGAGAGGACTCTATTCCGCAGGAAAAACCACCCAGCGGGCACCATTCATGCGGTAGTTAAACAAACGCTACAGAGGGAAAATTTAAATCGTGTCATTTTTTTCTGAGAAAAAGATGAGAAGAAAATTTCCCATCGGGATCGAACCAATTGAAGAACGTATGGAGTGTGTGAGAACCTTCGGTCACTAGTATTTTTCCTCTTTTTGCAAGACATTAGTTTTTTTCACTGGCCTACAAGTATTCGCAGACTTAACTTATAACTTAAATTTCGACTCGGGCAATCGCTACGCTGCACATATGCGAAAAGACTAGTTCACATAAGACGAAATTCTTCTAGACTTTGAGAATATTGTGCTTAGAATATTGCATTTACGTGAGTTCTCTTGAAGAGATATATGAGAGTAAAATCCTCTAAGATTCAAAGAATTCCGCTGAGAACAAGATCATATTTTTTTATGTGTGCAAATAGTATTTTGTGCAATCCCTGTCATTCAGAAGCGATAAGTAGAATTTCAGTTTCATATGTATTTAATACTGATCCTTTAAAGTATAAAGAGGTTAAGAAGTTCAAGCTATAAATAGCATTTCGAGAGAGAAAGAGAGATAGAGAGAAAGAGAAAAAAAGAGTGCTTAAAAGCTATCTCTCAGTACGAAAGTTTCCGCTACTTCACGCGCGATAAAGCTCGCATAATTAATGGCCTGAGTACTAGTTTCGAAAGGTACGTGTGTTGCATGGAAACGGGCGAATTTAATTTCAACGCTATATCGGTCAAATAAATGAACAAACGAACGGACTGTCCTCCTTATTTTTTTTCCCCCTACGACGACGACCCGATTGCTTCGTTGGCCGCGGTTGTCCGAGAAATAGGTCGCAAGAGAGCGCCGGAAGAGCAGCGCCGTTCCGGCAGATTCACGCTGGAACGACGCGGAATTCCGCCGCAACGAGTTCCGCCGAATTGCGGGATTTTTGTGCTCGCCGTCCGCGTTAGGCACGGCTGACATATCGCGTCGCGTGTCCGCGATACGCGAATGATAAAGCCTGACAGATTTTATTCGGTGCGCCTCGACTCTCCCATCTCGGTCCTCATCGGATGGATCGGACACCTCGATCGCGCGCGTCGAATAACTTCTGCCACGCCATGTTCGCGCGAAATAATTTTCACGCCACTTTGTCGACGTTGCATCTCGGCGCGATCGTTTATCTTGCGAATTGTTCGCGCGAGGAATGCGACGGGCACGATTACGTCTGGTTATCGTGAGAAACTTCGTAGAAATTTTGAGGAAGCCCAAGAATGCGCGAGCAAAGATTAGAGATAGAGAGGGAGGGTGGAAGCGACGGAAGCAGAGGAGGGAGAGAGAGAATGAGAGGGTGGGAAAAAAAGAGAGAGACAGTGAGAGAAATAGATAGATGCTTTATTTATTAAGTGCTCTGGGATATGGGATATGCTCTGGGAGGGTAGTTCCCTCAAGCATTAGACAGAGAGAGAGAGAGAGAGAGGAAAAGGGACTTTAAATACAAACCAAAGCATTGCTATTCTCATCCACGCTTTGTCGATGTTACATACCCGAGTGCGGAGACGTGATTGTTCCTTCTGCAAATTATTCGGGTGGAGAACGCCGCTGGCAAAACAGAGAGATTACGTTCAGTTATCGTTAGAGATAACTTCAGGGTAATTTCGGTCCACGTGGGACGAGCGAGGGTGAATTAATGAACGCGTTGGAGTCAAATGAAACGCGGCGAGTATGTATCATTTCTCTCATTAGCTCGTCCCTTCATCTGTTAGTTAACTGGTATACAGAATTTATGTTTACCTCCGAGACAGTACGTCAAACAGAGAGAAGGAAGGAAACGAAGGAGAGAAGAAGAGGGAGGGAGAGACTATGATAACGAGTTATAAACGAGACGCACAGCTACTGTTCGTGCGCGAGCACGGCATGATAATTTATCAAGTCATGACCATCTCTGTGAATTGCTTGAAGGAATAATAATGTACGGAATGCCACGGCGGACAGTATCTCGAAATGATTGCCATGGTGGCGGAGGCTGCCGACAGCGCCGTCGCCACAGAGCCGTCTCAGAACTTCTTTTCATATGACCAGATTCTTCGTAACCGTACAAGTGGAAAAATAAAAAAGTTATGAGAAATTCCGCGGGTGGTAATACGACCTGGCTCGCGTTTCTCTCTCTCTCTCTCTCTCTCTCTCTCTCTCTCTCTCTCTCTCTCTCTCTCTCTCTCTCTCTCTCACGCTCGCTCGCTCTCTCGGGAAACTTAATCTCGTCCCTCTCACCGATCGTCCGTCGACCGCGCTTCCGGCCACTTTCCTCCGCGTTTTCCACGAGTCGTTTAATGCCGAGCGCCGCTGCAACGTGCGGACGCAAAGTGCCGCTGTCGACGTGACGAGGGAGAGCGCATGGCTCTCTCGAAAATTATAACGCAGAGAAATGGGTTCAAATTATGAAGCCTCGGTCAATCCCGCTCGCGATAACGCTTATCGAGCTGAATATGGAGTATATTTTAGAATTTTCAATCTTAATCCAAATCCCTAGGCACACTGATGTGTCCATTTTCGACCCCACCCGATTTTGAATTTTGACTCACCTGCGAACTAGGAATGAAAACTTTCGCTTCACGCGCTAAGCAAAGTTATAATTGGGAGTATGAGGTTTAAGCACTGTTGAGCCACATTACTGTCGAGACATTTAAATCACTTGTATAACAAAAAGACGCAATTCCTATAGAATCTTTTTTGACCCCATTGTCCCCGATTAATATCAAAATAAAAATAATTTTCGTTATATTTCGAATCTTTACATTAAATGTAATATATAAAAAGTTTTTTTTATGTAAATAGCTTAATTATTGTTGGCTATATTATATATAATTGCGCATGTTACTTTATATTATTAATGCTAGCCCGAATAAGCACGCGATTTAAGTGCTTCGTTCGAAACGTATAACATTTCGCTTCGCTGCACACGATCGATAACAAGGACATCGTGAAGTATTAAAGATATATCAAGGAAATATATGGAGGTAAGTTCACTTAACTACGTTGGTTGCTATCGAAGAGAGAGAAAGAGAGAGAGAGAGAGAGAAAGAGGGGCGCTTTCTTTGAGCACGATTCCCTGGATCGTATTCATCGGTTTATCTATCTCCGTGCGGAAGAGGCTACAGAAAGAAATCTCAACATTCCGTTCATTTACAAGGAGACGCCCGAAGACGCTTTTTCCGATCCCGTCAGAGCCTTTGCCAGCCGCCGGAATAATCCTGTCTCCTTTGTAGGAGCGTGCTCCTTGAACTTCCACCAACGAACGAACATGACGACCGCGCTTTAATTTGCCCTCGTGTAAATTTGAACGACAAAGATAACTTAGCGCGTCGAATCTCGCCCGCGAAAAAATTCTCCGGACTGTCTGAGGCACGAGTGTATGAAGTTGGCACCCCACTTTTTGAAATTTATAATTTTGAAAGTTGTTCCAGATTGTTCTGACTTTGTACCACATTGTTCCAAAGTGATATTGCTTCATTCGAAACGGTTTTCGAATAAAACAAAAAAAATGATTTTTTGAGCTGGCACCCCACTTTTCGAAAATCGAACATTCTGATACCGCAATAGATTGTTCTAGTTGTTCCAAACATTGTTCCAAAAGCACAAATCAATAAGTTTAATTATAAGCCCGAAAAATTAAAAAAAAGTTTTTTGACAAACAGTCTATCGAACTAAGAGTAAATTTATACTATCTTTCTTGTTCCAATCGAAATCTTTTTGTTCTGAGTTGTTCTAGGCTTAAGAATTACAGTTCTAGAGTATGAGACTCATAAGATCATTTGTTCTCCGAAAATTCGTAAAAAAATCGATTTGACAGTACTCGACGTCAAGAGTAAACACATGCTTCCTTTCTTGTTCCAACCGAGATCTTTTTGTTCTGAGTTGTGCTAGGCTTAAGAATTATAGTTTTAGAGTATGAGACTCGTAGCGTCATCCGTTCTCCGAAAATTCGAAAAAAAATCGATTTGACAGCACCCGACGTCAAGAGAAAACACATGCTTCCTTTCTTGTTCCAACTGAGATCTTTTTGTTCTGAGTTATACTAGGCTTAAACGACGAAGCAATTTCACTTTATTTTGTCATGACATTTTGTAATTATTTCCGCCAATTTTCCTATAATAAAGATTAATTTTTGTAAGAAATCATCTTTTTCTTGAATTTTTGTCACCTCAGAAATATATTTCAATCATCCTTATTTTCAATCATCCAAATAATTATACTTTTTTAAATCAGTATATAGAACTTTTTTTTTTAAGAAAATAGTTTCATCTAAAAAAACCTGAAAATATTTTTGTTAATTTTAATATGTTGTTAAGTTATGAATTTTTTTTACGAAATTACATTTTTTGTCGATTTCGGCAAATTTAAATTGTTATTACAAAAAATTGTTAATAAATGACTAAAGTAACTATTGGAACATAG
>NW_022639461.1:2035574-2035724 GCF_010583005.1 Odontomachus brunneus | reverse complement strand
AACTATAATTCTTAAGCCTAACACAACTCAGAACAAAAAGATCTCGGTTGGAACAAGAAAGATAGTATAAGTTTACTCTTAGTCCAATATACTGTTTGTCAAAAAACTTTTTTTAATTTTTCGGGCTTATAATTAAACTTATTGATTTGT
>NW_022639461.1:2002571-2027828 GCF_010583005.1 Odontomachus brunneus | reverse complement strand
ATATCGGTATCGGAATGCTTTATTTTCAAAAAATGGGGTGCCAGGTCAAAAATATTTTTTTTCATTTTTTGGACTCATAATTCAACTTACGGATTTGTCTTTTTGAAACAATGTTTGGAACAACTAGAACAATCTATTGCGGTATCAGAATGTTCGATTTTCGAAAAGTGGGGTGCCAGCTCAAAAAATCATTTTTTTTGTTTTATTCGAAAACCGTTTCGAATGAAGCAATATCACTTTGGAACAATGTGGTACAAAGTCAGAACAATCTGGAACAACTTTCAAAATTATAAATTTCAAAAAGTGGGGTGCCAATTTCATACACTTCTGAGGCACGCATCTGAGTGCGCGAAGATCTCGCTGCTCCCCCGGAAATACCCCTTGTGTGGACGATGATAATAACCATTATGATATCCAGCCAGCTACCTGCCCGCCTGCCTGCAAACCAGGATTCCGCGCGCGAGATTTAAGAGGAGCGCAATGGGAATCGCCATGCATGCATAATCCCGCGGGACTACAATGGCGCGCATCGATTAGTCTTCCCGCATCCCCACGGCGATTCTCTCTACCTTTCTAGCTAGTTATACGCGGGCGGCCGCGCCTCTCGTGCAATCGTTGGAATAAATGGACGTTGGCCGGCTGTCGGCCATGACTCGACATCGCCTCGCGTGAACACGCGTGTACGCGTGCGTGTCGACGCGTTCCCGGTCAGAGACGTGAAGCGTCCTTTGTACGCGAGGTCAACCCGCCAAGTACTCATCAGGCTTAACGCGACGGGGTGGCGCCCCGTCTGATCTGACCCGTTTCTACTGCGACTTCCGCGCGGCTTTAATATCTCCCTCCTTTTCTTCTTCTTCTTTCTTCCTTTTTTTACTTTCTTCCTTTTTTCCAAGATCTATCCTTAATTGCAGCTCGGGCAGCGATTCCTGACTTTCGTTGGATGGGAAGATGGTTAATTAAAACGACGGAGAAAATCTCTTTTCTTCGTCGCTACCTTCGACGGCGGTAGTTTGACGTTGCAACACGTTAATCCGACGTTTCTCTATGCTAATTCGTCCTGGCAATTCGTTGACGAATTCTTTTGCGTGCGCGAAGAAAAAGAATTTTGTTGGATTAATGCCAAATGCCCGGTGAAATATGAACAAATTCAAGAGAACTCCGGTTAAAGTCACCGGAATTCTGTTCAAGTTGAAGAAACCTCCTCGATATATCTCGCGACCTTTCCCAACTAGTCAGCTATTTGACAACGGCTTTTGTATATAAACATATAAATAACTTGACCTATAAACCTTTGCCCCACGATGTATCCGAGTCGCGACAGATCCCGAATAGACACGCATTGCTTATTTTAGAAAATTTATTTATACTCTCTAAGGTACAATCAGAGAGATATACTTCACTGAAATGTTATACTTATAACGGGTGGTGGTTTAGTTATAAGTATAGCACTGCAATCGGTAAAGTCTGACTGAAAAGATCAGTTAATAATAGCGACTACTATCATTATTGATGCACTTTGCAAGTGCACAGCCAGTGTCATTGCACGCAAGACATATAGAAGCCGTTAATACCATCGTCACAAATGCAGAAAGTTTAGTCTCTGTACAGCGTATAACAGATTTGTGTGTTGCAGAGGTATAAAACGGAATAATAAAGTAAGAGTGTTTTCACTGAAAATTAATGAATACTCGCTAATCATCCGTGAAAGAGTCTTTTCACTGACTTAATCAGAAACCTTTTTATTTATTCACTTTAAGATAAATAATAATAATAAATTTCGTCATTACACGGCTCATCTCTCTCGTCACTTTAAGTAAGCTATCCATTATGTCATATACTAAGTAATTTCGGATTTTTTGCGTAAATTGTAACAATTGTATTTTTATGTCGTCATAATTTTATAAAAAAATGTGTGCGAAGAGGACCAGAAGATCATAAATCAAAACAACGTACACATTATTTCATAAAATTGTGACAATATATAATCGTAATGTAAAAATAAAATAATGTAAAAATATAATCATTTTACCTGAAAAATCGGAAATTACTCATTATACATAGCCCGAAATATACGATAAATATAAGTAAATATATTTTACACTGTTGCTAGGAAGAACGTTTGAATGTTATCGGAAAATGTTTCCACAGCGCGTCGGAAAATTTGCAGCGCCATTGTTTCATTTTCCTTCGACTTTGATCGGAATACTTTACGTCGCACGATTACCATTATACGATCCATGAACTCGATGACGAAATAAAAGCTCGCCACGCGGCACAGCTGGGTGCAGCTCGCGCCTGCTGTTCGTAATGAACAGCAATGTGCGCGTAAACGAACACGCCATTAGTGCGTGTAATGAAAATGATTAATGACGTGATCGAGAGAAATTGTCCGGCGGCGCTTATAAATTGTCAGGCAATGCTCGAGAGTGCGCACTTAGCTTTTTACATTATATATATATATATATATATATATATATATATATATATATATATATATATATATATATATATATATAAAATAAGAGCTATAACGTTATTTTATCTTAATTTCATATACGAAAATCACATAGACTAGACTTTCGATACCTCGATGTATCCTATTGATAAAGTGTAACTTTTTAAAGTGACGCGATAGAGACGTTACGAACGATAGAGTTATTACGAACTCATGTTATAGTCCCATCTGGTGCACGGAAAGAATTTTATAGTAAAAATCACTGTAGGACTTTGTAACGGAGAAACAAATCGACGTTCTGCAATAAAAATTCACTATCCTTTTCATTTGATATGTACTACTTATATTCTACACTGAAAACATTTTTTGACATTTGTAACTATCGACTTAGAAAGATCTTTTGTAACTATAAAGAAAGAATATATATACAGACTGTATATTCTTGCAAACTATTAAAAAAAACCTAATTAAAAGAAATTTGTATGAAAAAAAATATATATATTCTCTCAGTGTAAGATTAATAAAATAGAGTCGAGATGAAAGGTGACACATATGCACACACATTTTTATCGAGTTGCCCATAAAGACGTCGCTGAATTGCTCAATGAGCTCGAAAATCGAGAGAACTGTGTGACACGTGACGGTAATTCTATCGCGATAACGCGTGATCTCGTCTACGCAATAGCTGTCCGATCCGAAATGCCGAATGACAAACGAGCACTGTAGTAGTGAATTATCCAGCAATTTATTGACTGTTATATACGTACGTACACGCGCGACGTCCAATTTTTTAACTCGCTGATGAACATCGGAGATGAAGTACTAATACAGCACAACGATCGTCATAATCCGCGCAGTCATTCACCGGCCATTAAGAGGGCGATTATCGCGAGCCGCGATGACGCGGATTTTCCGCGCTTGAAATATCTCACAAGGGAACACCGCGAACCCTTTAATTTTGATACACTTTTGTGAATATGTAGAATAAATCAATACATGAATAACGGTATATTCCATTTGTGCTCTATCGCTATTTAAAGATACGATTTGCACTCTCAAGATAAAAAGGACGACTTTTTCGTGTATTACTCTTAAATTAAAGGAAATAGAAAAAAATGTTTTGGATAAAAGTTTAATGGTAAGCTAAGTGCTGTAAGTTGACATAAGCATAAATACAAAAATACCTTCTTTTATTGTAAAAAAAAAATTTTATAGGTATTTTTGTATTTGTGCTTATGCCAATTTACAGCACTTAACTTACCATTAAACTTTTATTCGAAAAATGTCTTCCATCTCCTTTAATTTAAAAGTAATACATGAAAAAGTGGAATCGTCCTTTTTACTTTGAGAATGTAAATCATACCTTTAAATGGCGATAAGGCACAAATGGAAAATACCGTTATTTATGTATTGATTTACTCTGAGAGAATTTATGTATTGATTTACACTGAGAGAAAAAAAATAGTTGGAATAACTATAATCTCACTATATTTTATAGTTCGTTTTGGCCTCAAACATATATTTATAGTTCATCTAAACATGAAGATATAGTAGAATGAACACAGATTTATAGTCACCATCTTATTACTCTATATATATGGTAAAGCACTTTTTGAGAATATAGTTACATGTACCTATATTTGCCAAATATTCCAATTGTATTGACTATATAAAATAGTTAATTTGTCTTACCATTCAATATTTGCTACCTTACTATATTTTTTATTTCAAATAATTATAATTCTTGGTAAAAATTTTACATGGGTCAGTCATACTATGCTTATATTGTAAATATTACAAATATTATGGTAAAATTTATTATAAAAATTATATTCCAACTATAATCTTTTTACTATGCCATTATAGTTTCAAATATCATACATTTTTCTCTCAATGTACATAAGATAAACGTCCCAGTGGTCGAACATACATGTCCCAATGATTGACATATTGGTTTTGTATTTTTCTTTGTTGAAATGCTTTTCAATATACGAAACAATATAATAAATGAAAAGAAATATTTAGTTACTTTGTGATTTTGTTTCATTTACTGATAAGCATCTTAACAAACACAACAAAGTACACTATTAGTAATTCAGTTATCGATACACGTTCAATCACTAGGACGTTTACCTCACAAAGGTGTATCAAAATCAAAGAGTTCAGGTTCGCGATGTTCTCCTGTCAGTCGGCTCGGTCGTCACATCGCACCGCTACCATCGCATTGTCGCGAGATTCGGAACGAAAATTCGAAGCTCGCCGACTCAAGAACGAAGGTGAGGGGATCCTTTCGAATGGTTCGTTCCCGATTGTCTAATGCGCAGCCGAAGAACAAGGGAGAGCGACTCTTTGCCCCGTGCAAACTTTCCCAATTAAGATCGCGCGCAGTCCCTCAGAAATAGCAGACTCGATTATTATCTCGTTAAGCACAGTCCACGGGACTCGGTTTAATCTGCGTTCAATTTATCGTACGATTCGTCGCCGCGCGTCGATGGCCATGGTGCGACGCGTGCAAGCGTGAACAAATGCAGGGTCGCTTCCTCCCCCGTCGCGATGTGCTCTACTTTCGATTTTTGCACCGTTGTGAAAAAGCCCGCGACGTCCGCGACGGCTCCTCGGCAATGAGACGGAGTGTCGCCGCCGAAAGCCACGGGCCGATGGCATGTGATAGGAACGGACGAAGTTGCTAACGTCGCGCGAACTTACTTCCGCGGTTAACCGTGCGCGCGGTTAAGCTAATGGGGAAATCGCGTTATGTCGGAAAAGAGGACATTGGCGACGGCGACAGCGGCATCGATTTCGGGAGTTTGCACGTCGTCGGTCCGATCACTGCGGGGGAGAACGCGAGCATCTATCATTGGCTGACATATTGTGGACCCTATCTACTTATGGCATTTATAGCTTTCCGGAGACGACCAGAGTTTGCACTCCCGATCGTCGGGACAATTCCGCCGCGGCGCATTGTGCACCGATTTTTTCGCGCGATGTAACGTCGCCGTTCGCATACGAACCGACGCGAACGAAACGTCGCCCTCGTATTTACCGAGGGAAGTGTCGCGGAAGAAAGTTTCTATGTACCGCCCGAGTTACTTACTCCGGATGCAGTTTCGCGCACAGCGCGAAGTATATATTCTCGAAGGAGTCACGAATTTCTCCGAATGCCTATTTCGTTTCGTTTCTAATAAAAGTGGAACTTCTCGAGAGATATCGTTCGATAAAAACGCGAAAATATGGCCCGATCTCGTGGCGGAGTTGAGTGTCGGTCTGCTCACAGTGCGCGATCTGCTCTTTTACAGCTCAATCGTAAATTCCCGCGGCAATTAAAAGTCAGCTGAAAATCAACCGAGCTAGGAATAATAGGGCCGACGAGCAGGGGGCGAAAGGGAGATGACAGCGTTATCGACATCGCGATATAGTTGTCGGGAAACGCGATCCCTGAGCGAGGATCCTCTACCTCTCTTTCCCTCTCCAGAACGAAAATGGGGAAAAAAGTGCATTAGTCGCGATGGAACAAGGGTAGGTTGTGCGCGAAAAGAAGTGAACACGCATGGCTGGTTAAGTTTTGGTCATTAGGAATCCGATAGCCTTTCTCCGATAGGTCGTCCTCCTCTGAAACTCGAAGTCGGCCGTTCCGCCCGCGTTAGTCTCCCGTTACAACAAGACTGATGGACTTACCCGTGGAAAAAAAACTTGGGAGGATAATGTTCAGGACGAAGTTCGGAGATGCCGACTTCTCGATGAGAAGAAGAAAACTTTGCGCGGGAATTTTCGCGCAGGATTATTACGACGGTGAACGACGGTTACGTACCCGAGTCGAGATCTCGCTTCCATATTAAGGATTATCGCATTTATATCTCAAAAATAATGAAAACATTTTTAAAAAATTAGAGATCACTTTATATCGCATTTAAAAGTGGTCGGTTTGATTCGGAATCTGGAACAAAGGTTATTCCACTTTGAAGTTCAGCGAATATGATGGCGACAAACGATGTTTTAATAACAGACTAATGACGTTTCTAACGTCATTTAACGTCGCCCCGTTTCCTCGGGGGTATTTAAATCGTGCTATTATGGAAATAATGTGGTATCGTTATTTTTAGTAACGAAAAAAATAATAACAGAGTAACGATAAAAATCTCATTTCTGACACACATATATTTTGAGTATTTAAAATAATGTGTGCAGAGTTTCACTGTGATTCACAGATAAAAGTTTAAATGTCAGAGATAACATAAAATAAATTAAAGCAACTGTAAAAATATAATATGTGTTAAAGTGTAAAAACATATTATATAACTAGATTCACACACTGCTTGTAGAAATTAAGGAACAAAATAAAATATAGATAGGAGACAGAGATAACGAAATGTTAAATAACGCTAGAGTAAATCAAGCTTTAACGCGGAAGAAACGGAATTAAATGACTACTTGTAGCATCAGGATAGGACAATAGTCTGCACAGTGTTATATTTCTGGATTCTTCATCTTTAAAGATATATCATTGGTCCTTCAAGTTCGAAGAAGTTTATAGGATTAATATAAAATATTTTGACTTGGGTGTGTCGGTAAGCGTGTCAATTGTCGCTGTTTTTTCGATGCATCGACTACCAGGAAGAAAAGCCATCATGTTGGGTATTTGCGCGATGGGCGCATCGAAGCGTAAGTTTATACATATTCAAGAAAGGCCATTACGCGAAGACACTCGCCTTCTCTCTCTTTCATTTTCTGCGCCGCTTTTCCAGTTTCCACGGGAAGCCCCGTTCGTGTTTTACCTCGTCGAGAAGCGATCATTCGAGTAAGTCAGAGCAGAAGGGAGAGAGAGGTGAAATACGGCGACGTTAGAATTTCAAATCCTCACAATATAGTGAACGTTTGTCCGCCACTCAAGAGATTTACGAGCGGTCGAATTGGCTCGTTGTACAAAGATTTTCGCGTTTCCCTTTGCACAGAATTGACATTTGTTAACCTCGCAGAATAACATCCGACGGCGCAGACAGGAAGAAAAAAGGGTGGCTTTATCGCACGATTCGTAACGATCGTTCGTCGTCGCGCGACGGGGGAATAATAACGTTGCGTGTAATTGAGGATTCTAAGAATCCCGAGTAGACGCGCAACACGAGAGATCCATTCGTGACATATACGGTTTCTTTTAATTACACTTAATTAGAATGCAAACGCGATTACTCTTGACTCGCCTTTCCGCGCCGCAGTCAGCCGGCAATTAACTAATAAGTCCTCCGACGTGATCGTCACTTGCTTTGAAATGCACTTTTTTGCTGCAGCTGTTGAAGTAGTTTAACGTAATTGTCCGCGGTACGCTATACGTACCGACGTTATAACGAATCGAATTTATCGGGGCCAGCGCACAATGGGGAGAAAACGTGCAGTAGCCGGCACTCGTTGCAGCACTCACCAACTTGGTGCTTCCGCTCTTTGATTTTATCAAATATTAAGGGCTACGCGCGGGAATTCATTAAATATCTATTCATTGTGCAGCAATTATTACTTATTATTTGTCTATCCGTGTGCTCTTAAACCCCTATACACTTTAATATTTGATAATACCCGCGCAAGCGTGCCGACTAATGGACGTTTTCCCCTGAGCAGTCCATTAAGAGAATCGGTTGAACAACGCCAAGTTGCACAACTTTAACCCTTTGAGTCGCGATGGGACGCTAGCGTTCCACTTGTCTTCCCTTCATTATTCGTGATTTTAACTAAGTTATATCGGCAGACATAAGATCAAAGCCCAATGCCCGGACATATATCTAATATTGGACATTTTTATTGCTTTGTGTTGTGTGTGTTATGTGTGTGTGTGTGTGTGTGTGTGTGTTGTGTGTGTGTTGTGTATGTGTTGTGTGACCTTAAAATGTTTAAACTGTCAATATAAAATATACATACAAATATTGAGTATATATTCTAAGTTAAAAGTTTAGATATTTAAATACCAAAATAATAAAAATGTTAGGATTAGATACATGTATCTAGGATACATGTATCTAATCTAGGATTAGATACATGTGCGAGAATTGGTACTTTTACCTTATAGTCGATTATGTTATTACTATACATTGTTTCGCTTAAAAATATAAGAAACTAAAAATAAACAAAAAATAATTTGAATGTTTAATTGTTAAATTATTACAAGCCAATAGCAAATGGTAAAGAAAAATGTTTTACAAAAATCATTTTAGGGTTAATTATTAAGAATCGACGCGTCGAAACATTAACAACTTATTAAGGATAATTAACAATCTTTTACATATTTTTTCTCAAAATTTTCCATAAGTATTTTACAATAAACTATTGAAATGTTGGTAATATATTTGTTGTAAATTTCTTGTCAAAAACCAAACATCTCTTTTTCGTATTGAGGAGATCTCGTTATTTCCAGATAATGCCGAAAGCGAGATTGTTAATTTTGAAAAGTTATGGTCGCCATATCTAACCCGCTATTTCGAATTTCAGCTTTTTGGTCTGAAATTTGTAATCAGCGATAACGAAATGCCCTTGTGCCAATTTTTAAGAAACTTTACCTAGAAATAAAAGCTGCAGCTCCAAGGTTTAATTGGCATTACCTCCGCCTTCTTTGTGTCGCGTTAATTTTCGACGTTCGGTAACTCGGCGATCAGCCAGCCAGCCGACCAACTAGTCAGTTTTTTCGACGGAAATTCGCTCTAATTCGGCCGGGGGTTTTAATCTCGTACACGACGTTGCAATTAGCGCGCCTAACATTCAGCCCGGAATCAATTGTATCGGGCCGATGTGAATGGGAGGCGTTCGACGTTGCCGATACGTTATCCTTACTGGCACTCCCGGGTATGCTAAGTAGCGATTCACGGGACCACGTAAACAGGTACCGGAAATCGTCCGGGCGTGATCCTTCGGCTTGTTTGTCCGAGTGCGCTCCCTCACCCTGCGAGTCGGGCAAATTGGAAGCCAGCCTCGGGTTACAAGGGCGCGGCTTTAAAGGCAAACGAGAAGATCCAGCGAACGTCGGTTAAATGGCTTAGAATCGTGTCGAGAGAACGCGTTCGGGATTAAATGCGAGTCCGCGTACTGGCAAGTCGATAATAAATCTTCGTTAAATTCATTGTTGAATTCAGAGCTGCATCTCCCGCCCCTTCCCCCTCCCCAGCTCTCCCCGCGATCGTACACGCAGAAGAGTTCTATAGTAAATTATTATAAGGTTTTGTAACTGAGCCACATAGCCCGAGTCGAAATTTTGATGCTACTTTGACGCTCTTAAGGATAGTTTGCGCCTACTTAGACGGTTTATAGCATAGGTGAAACCTACTTTCACGATATTGATACTCATTAATTTCTCTTTTGAACCTTTAACTCTATCTTGTCAAAATTTTGACGCTGCTTTGACACTCTTAAAAATAGTTTGAGCCTACTTAGATAATCTACAACCTAGGTGAAACCTATTTTGACGATACTGACACTCATTTCCGAGTCGAAATTTTAACTCTCTGTTGAACCTTGAATTTTATAAAACACATATATTTTATGTAGGAGCTAAAGCTTCAATAGAGGTTCACAACCAAATCTACTTTGCTTCCCAAGATTCTACTATTATACAACCTGCTTTAACGCTAAAGAAAGCGAAAGTGGAAATTTCAGACATCATCAGGATCAAAGTAGGAGTAAATTGTATCATTAGAATTAAACCTACTTTGCTATCTTAGCTCCTACTGCAGTGTAGAATTCAAGGTTCAACATAGGGTCAAAATTTCGACTCGGGAGACCGACATTCTACGCTATCCTTTTATTTCATATGTGCTACTTATAGTTTAGGAGCTAAAATATATGCTGTTAACCCTTTCATATCTGCAGGACATCATATATTCTACTTATGTACTTAACATAACTTTAAGACAAATAGTCGATTTCTACCTTGGCTTGTTTAAAAGAGGAAGATTAAATCTACATGAAAAAAATTAATATATTTTTAAATTTAATATTTTCGATAAAATATAGTTATCTAAACTTTTCAAAAAATCAAACTTTTAGTTAACGTTCTCTCAGACGTTTCCTTTTCTCAACGCATACTTAGTATTTATAGAAGAGAGGACCGCGTTGTTAGCAAGTAGACTGTTACTGATAAAAGTTACATAAATGTATAACTGTATCTCTATCGATAGCATAGGCGGAATAGCAGATTTTGGCCTGCAGTCGAACATATGAATGTATTCAAGAGTTCCTTTTAGTCACAATATCTGAGATCTATTATCTTAAATTTGAGACATTACTTTTACATTTTATTTAATCAGGAAAAATCTAATTCAAGCTCATATATTTAAATATATATAAGCTTTTCACGGGCGCCATTTTGAATTGAGATTTATTACTCAATTTGGAATCAGCGCTCCTAAGAACTTCTATAATCGCTTCAATGTGAAATATATCTGTCCTGAGAAAGCAGGAGGTACGAAAAGGTTAGGAACTAAAATGTGCTGTTAAAACACTCGCTCTGTTCTTTAACGAAATTTATTATGTTCCTTAGCAAGACAGACTTACTAGCAGTTTGTTTCTGGACTATTAAAAATACAATGAAATCGAAAAGAATTTATATATGAAACAAAACATACTTATAAATATAAATTAGTAAATATACTTATGAATATAATTATGAATATAAATAATTTATACGTGAAACATATTTTTATATATGAATAATATTTGAATAATAATTTGGATTAGGTTTTTATATTGGATTGGGTTTTTTCTAATTATAAATAGGATATTTAAATTTAAGATGATAGATCTCAGATATTGTGACTAAAAAGAACTCCTGAATACATTCATATGTTCGACTGCAGGTCAAAATCGGCTATTCCATCCGTGTTATCGTGATAAAAATACAGTTATGCATTTATGTAACTTTTATCAGTAACAGTCTACTTGCCAACAAAACGCGATTCTCTCTTCAATAAATGCTAAGTATCTCTTGAGCGAAACGGAGAAACGTCTGAGGGAACGTTGCCAGTATGTTAACTAAAAGTTTGATTTTTTGAAAAGTTTAAATAACTATATTTTATCGAAAATATTAAATTTAAAAATATGTTAATTTTTTTCATGTGGGTTTAACCTTTCTCTTTAAAATAAGCCAAGGTAGAATAATATTTTACAGTTCTACCATCGAAAATCAATCAAATGCAATCAAAGGTGCGAGTGTTTCCTAATTCGGTGAATGTCGAATTAATTGCAGCGGGTAGTTGATTCTCGACCACGCCTGTTATTTGTTAATCTCGCGATGAATGCCATCAGCCTGTGTGGACAATTATAATGATTGCATTAAAATCGTTATCACAAAATTTGGCCCATCATTACGTCGACCGCACTGCGTTTCTGTCCCGGAACGGATCAACTCACGCGTTTCTAAATTGCTTTCGACGCTTTGTCGAAAGTAATCGCGATTCCCTAATCACGCGTCCCGTCGCGAGGGGAAAGTTCACCGGAGATTTGCCAGGAAGGTCGCGCGACTTGTTCCCCATAATGATTTCGCGATCTGACATCAAGATTCTCCTCGATTAATCGCGCATCGTCGGCCGAGAAAATTTCGCTTGTCCATCTCGCAAGATTCATTACGCGTCGTCACGAGGTGTCGCCATTTCGACGTGATCATTTCGCGAGCTGGCATGTTTCGCAAGGACACTTTCGCCTGATTGTTTTGTCGTGAGTCTAGCGCGTTCCTTTCTCGTGCTCACAGTCGGTATTATAGACAGCGTCGCCTCCGATACGCGTCGACGTCTCTAACGGTATATCAAGCACGGTATAATAGGGACCAGAGCGCGGATACAAGACAAATGATGCGTGAATAACGAGGACAGTATCGCGGTTGAACGAACCATTGTCAGCTGTCGACGCGGAATATTCGACGGTTACGCCCGGAATAGCTTTTAACTGACGTTGCGCGAACAAAGTTAATAACACGAGTGACAGTTAACCAAAATGCGTCTGAAAAAAAAGAGAACGAGGAGAGAGAAAGAAGAGGGGGAGGAGGAAGAAGAAGAAAAAGAGAAAGAAGAGAAGGAGAAGGAGAAATATGAGAGAAAAAGGCAAGCAGAAGCTCGTAATTTCGCGGAGGAGACTCGTAGACATAAAACATACGAATAAAACGCGGGGAATAAAGCGCGGTAATTATCGTCGAATACCTTCAGCGGAGCGAGGAACCCTCAGCCAAATTTTAACGAGACTCGGGCAAAGCGCAGAAGAGGTTTTAATAAACGCGCGGGGCGCGCGAGGCGATCCGAGGCCGCTGAAATATTTCCGACGGTATTTCTTCGTCGATCTTGAAAGTAATATCGACGCTCGGTTCGATATCGTTCCATAAATATTTTCGTAAGACGTGCCACGCGGCCGTTTCGCTCGCGCACGAACGATCGCTCATCGTGATCAACGACGTGTACAAAACATGAACGACGATGGCGGCGGTGGCGGCGGTTTTCCAAGGTTCCTAGCTACAGAAAATAAGAATGTTGAACCTTCAATGCAATGGTAACATTTATCATACGCGAATCTCTTATCTCTCGCGAGAGCGAGGAGAGCAAGCGGCATTCCCGAGTCGAAATTTTGATGCTACTTTGACGCTCTTAAGGATAGTTTGTGCCTACTTAAACGGCTTTATAGCCTAGGTAAAACCTACTGTGACGATATTGATACTCATTAACTTCTCTTTTGAACCTTTAACTCTACCTTGTCAAAATTTTGACGCTTAACGTTCTTAAAATAGTTTAAGCCTACTTAGATAATCTACTATCTAGGTGAAACCTACTTTGATTATATTGGCACTCATTTCCAAGTCAAAATTTTGACCCTATATTGAACCTTGAATTCTACACCACAGTAGGAGCTAAGATAGCAACGTAGATTTAATTCTAATGATATAATTTACTTCTACTTTGACCCTGATGATGTTTAAAATATATGCAACAAATAAAATGTATATTTTGTATACTATTTGACGTTTCTGTTTCATTACTTATTAAATTTTTTAAATATTTCTATAAAATACATATATTCTATGTAAGAGCTAAAACTTCAATAGAGGTTTGCAACTAAACCTACTTTGCTCCCTAAGATCCTACTATTACACAACTTACTCTGACGTTAAAGAAAGCGAAAGCGGAAATTTCAGACATTATCAGGGTCAAAGTAGGAATAAATTATATCATTAGAATTAAACCTACTTTACTATCTTAGCTCCTACTGCGGTGTAGAATTCAAGGTTCAACATAGGGTCAA
Organism: Odontomachus brunneus; assembly: GCF_010583005.1. Lineage (NCBI taxonomy): Eukaryota > Metazoa > Arthropoda > Insecta > Hymenoptera > Formicidae > Odontomachus > Odontomachus brunneus. The sequence continues at coordinate 2,014,120 of NW_022639461.1, read as the reverse complement.
AATTTCGACTCGGGTTGATGCATAAAAAAGTGCTCTTGCGAAAATTATTCAAATCATTCAAGTCGGAATTATCTAAATACAAGAGATTATCTAAAATGGATAAATAACTACGATATCGCATTGTTTTGTATAAAATCGAGATGTAGACAGATGATAGAATTTCCACCTGAATTTCTATTTGTAAAATTCAACGCGAAATAATCTCTCTGCGATGGTCATCCAGAGATTAAGCCCAATCATACTTCTTTTAAGAGTGACTGTGATAAACGAGAAAGACCAGCGACGAGAGACAAACGAATGCACAATCCTCACACATCTAAATTTGCCTGCAGATATTGCTGGAATACTGCTGCTGTAGTAAGTTCTACGTATCGCAGACAATCTTCTAGCACATACAAAAAACGGCAGTGAATTTCAACCGTGACATTTAGAATTCTGTCTGGACTAGCAAAACGTTTCTGGAATGGACGCGCCTCGGATCGTATTCTTGACGCATTTCAACCGCCCTTTTTATTCTAAGTTCCGTTTTTCTTATAGAGAATGCCCCATACAAGATTGTTTAATATGATAATCAGATAGACGTACTTAACGCTCGAATGCGCGTCAAGAATACGGCTCCTGGAACTTATTGCGCGCTCGCTGCGCGACGAACGAAAAATTTATGGAGATTAATTGCGCTGATTAATACGGTGGTAATCACGAAATATGCATACAACACTGCTTTAGATATCCCAACCGGTTATCGGCGATACGATAAGCCGACAAGCGATATTTTCAAATTATACGTTAAATGTGCTTGTGTTGCGACAAAATCTCATTGGCCTTCCCATTACATCATCAACAAGATTAGCTTATCGAGCGAATTCGTGCCGCTGTGTTTGTTTGTTTAATTAACTCGTGTACTGATTATATTCCAATTGCGTTCCTCAGTATAATTAAATATGTCGTCTGGTATAACTCTAATTTTCTTTCCTTTCATGCTGCTAATTCGATCGATAGATAATCCAAATAAAGTTCACGGCTTGCTCAACAATGTCGCGAAACAATTCGCGTGCATGCAACTGAACAAAATTCCCAGGATGGTTTCGGAGCAATAATGACTCCGCGAAGAAGTCAAAGATCGTTGGCAACGAGGATGAAAGGCAACAGCGAAATCAATAGAAAGCATTGTTCACTCTACCTGTACTCACCGATCTCCGGTATGTTCCTGTCATGATCGCCCTCGGCTGAAAACTGAAACAGAAACAGTTCCAGACTAGATTCGAATATTCGTATTTTCAAAACAATAGTTGAAAATTGATACAAAATAGAAATATAATAAAACACAATACGGAAAAAGTTGAAGCGTCGAAATAATATTCCGACTGTCAGAAAGTTGTGTACAACAATGTGAGGGGGAGGGGTTCGTATTATCTCTACCTCTTTCTTTTTCCTTCCTTCGCGTGCGCGGCGGATAATTCCGTTTCGCAATATGGAATTACCATAATCTTATCATAACGCCGTTCGGTTAGCCTCCGACCAATCTCATTATCGATCTGTGGGCCCTCAAGATGGCTCGTAAAGAGTACTTCTTGCTTCCGGCAAATGAAGTTTGCCCAGGACGGCGATGGCCGCCAAGAGCAGCGAGATAGGGCGCGATCGGCGCGAGGACCCGACGAAAGAAAACTTGGACGTTATACCTGACGGTGACGCGAACGAATCGTGGTCGATAAAAAAATATGACACCCCAATGTTTTCCCCAATGTTTTCCCCAACGAACAAACAGCATTACTGCTGTCCCCCGTATCCGTGAGTGGGCAAACGGATCCATACGTTACGTCAGCCTGCGCGCGCGAGTTTCGCAGCTCTTATGGGGAGAAAAAGTACCGGTTACAGAATGTTCGGCGCGCTCACATAAAAGACTTCCCTCGCACATTGAAACCTGGAAGGGAAGCTGGAAAAGAGGGATCCGTGAAGGAACTGACGTCGTAAATTCTGTATTATATTGGGAGCCGCGCAAAAGAGAAGAAAAGATTACTGGAGAATCCCTCTCTTGGAGATAATTATGGCACTTGGCGCCAGTGTACTTAATGTGTGTTACAGGGTGCGATCTGTTACACGCTACAAATGCTTTGAAGCGTCGTACAGCGGTAATCGTGGTTTTTCCTTAAGCGCTTCAAAGCGTTTGCAAAGCGTTATCTGTATGTCGCGCGCGTGCAAGAGAGCGAAATACTCCCGAATGATCGATACTCACATTGCAGTCACGCGGGGAATTGAAAAATTCGCACACCGCACGCAATTTGTCTAAGTGAAGCGAGGAGTAATCGGAAGCAAGTGTGTCGACGATTAAACATGGTGGCCCGGTGTCGCAGCCGGCGGTGCCGACGATTAAATTACGCGACGACGGGCCCGTAAAATATGCACGAGAGAGTCTTGAGGTCTTACATCCGTAAAAAGAACGAGACATGCACGAGAAGAAGGTCCGCCTCTTCTTTTCGTTCTGCTAAGCGCGCAGCTGCGGCGCCCGCAATATAAACCGGCTTTATTCGGCGAATCGTGACTTCTCCGGCAAATAGAAACCGGCAAAAAGGGAGATCTCGCGGCCGTCGTTTCTTACCGCGAGAAATTCTCGGTAACCCTCCTGCGCGCTGCTGCGAACAGAAACGACGAGAGAGAGAGAGAGAGAGAGAGAGAGAGAGAGAGAGAAGCCTCTTCCTGCCATCAGACCTTCCAAGCTTGCAAGATCGATAAACCCTCATTCTCCTCCACCCCCGTCTCCTCCTTCCTCCCCAATTTCTCGCGATTCTCCTCGATTTAGGACTCGCACCGTCTTCGTTCGAACCTTCCCGCGTGTCGATCGGAGTTCCAATAAGGTCGCACGGAGACTGATTGAGGGTGTGATCACCTTCATCTCTCTAGCCATAGCCGTCCTCCCTCGTTCGTATTAACGGCTTCACGATAACAGCATTAACACATTCTATATTCCTATCCTTATATCGTTATTGACTTCAAATTTCATTGCTTACGTTACTCTTATCGCAATAAAGAGCTTTGATCCTTTAAGATACATAATGTATAATACCTTAAAAAATTGTGGCTCCTCCTCAAATGTTTTATATTAGCGAAGCAATGATTCCGCCGTTATAATGTTATCGATGGAGCTATTATATTCTTTGTCCCGACCTGTGAAACAATAATTTACCCGTGGAAAAAATCAATATGAGCGATTGTGCGCAGAGCAGAATCATTAACGCTTGAAATCGTGAAAGTTTTCCACAAAAAAGAAAGCAAACTCTGTTTTCTCAATTTTCTTCCGGTGTCATCAAAATACAAGATTGGCGTTTTTATATTCGCTATCGTGGTTGTAAGATTTACTAATTAATTAATTTCTTAATAAGTAAATAAATAAGTTAATAATATATAAATATAAATAAAACAAAATGTAATAACAAATATAATAACAAAATATAAATAAAACAAAAGTTAATAATATATAAATATAAATAAAATAAATAAATAAAAACTAAATATTAATATAATTCCATAGCTGTAGGATACTCGTTTAAACATGAATGTACATAATAATGTACTTCCAGAAGATCATACTTCTTAATGGTTAATTTTATTTGGATTACAAAACTTTTCATCAGGAGCATCTTTTAAGACTATTTTATAAGAAGAAAAAAATTTTACCCGAACACACAAGATCGATGCCCGGATCCTAAAAAGTTGACTTACTACTTTATTACCTCTTCCGTTTCCTAGTATTTCGAGGGAATTTCTTATATCTCAGCGAGGATTCTACCTCTCGAACGGCGAAAATGAGCTTTCGTAGCAAGATGTTTTGTGTTCGTTTACGAACGACGCGCATGCGTCTTCCGCGAACGGAGAACGGTATCCGCGTTCTTGTCAGGAACTTCTTACAAGCTCGACTTGTAACGCTGAAGAAATTCGAAAGTCGAAAACGCGCGCGATGGGAAAGGACGGGTAGTCTTTCCGTTACCAATTCGCCCTTTGTGCAGTTAGTCAGCCGATTAATCACTCCTCGTACATGGGTGGATTTACAGTCTGACAAACAGGCCGCGCGCGCAGCGAGAACCACTCGTAAACAACGTTCCGCAGCCTTGTCGCAAAAGTGCGTTGATCCCCGCGCAAGAAAATGGAACGACGGGGAATTCGACGTCATCGCGTTTCGCTTCTACCTCGGTTCGATGCAAAACGACCGACCTGTCCATCGCAAACGTTCCATGCAGATCCTTCTATCGTTTTCTCCCTCTCTCTCGCTCTCTCTCTTTCTCTCAAGAGAAAGCGAGAGACTACCCTGCGTTGCCTCCAATAGAAGCCCTTCTCTGCTCATAAGTGCTGGCATTTCCAAGACCATCGTAAACCGGAGGATTGATGGAAGCTCGACTCCACTGTCCGCCCGCAAAAACCGAGCTCTAAGTAAAACTGATGAAATAGGAGAAATTCGTAATGTGGAACGCGGCGGACGACAACCTTGTTCCCGTTTGACAAACTTCTTGCCGCGGATTCATAAAGCCAGCCCCCGCAAAAGTTTCCCTTTACGTAACGAGTCACGATGTCATGTAGACACCGAAAGGCAACGAGTGTCGTAAACAGGATGTCTCGCAAAGTTCCTGTCGAGCTGCAGCAAACGTACTCATTGGCAAATCTGAAGGCAACTTTCGCTTTGCTAAAAATTAAACAGCCAAGTTGCGAAATTATCCGAGATTCTGAATTGTAGGGAGAAGACTGGAGCCAGATGGTGCCAAGAGTATACTGTGCATGTCCTTTTGTTTATATAGTACTTATTTTGCAAGGAACAATGAGTACAAACTTGCGAAAGGATCCTTTTAGAACATAAATATCCTATTTCATCAAATTTCCCTGAGTTTCATTAACGTCGGCATAATATTACAATTGAAAAATAGGAGAAACTAATTTAATAGTAGCAAAGTAAATTTCCGAATCTCTCGAGAAATTTTGCATTAATATTCTCCATGGTGGACGAAGGCAATTTACATTCGTAAAATGATTGAAACCAAGCATATGAGGTAAAGTTGACTTATAATTAAGGACCAGAATTTATAATTAAGGGCCAAAGTTACAGACAACTCAGTTCTCAGACAACTAATTATTGCGTCTAGACATGGTACATGGTAACTTTATTTTATGTGTTAATGCCTGCTACAATAAGAAATAGAAGAGCTGTAGAGACCTTTCGCGAAGATCCCGGATCGACGAATCAAGGTACATATTTTATATGTGGCCTTCTTATCCTGCGCTATTGGACAAATAAATCCGGTACTGAAGCCAAATGGCCACGTTGCTGCATGTTTGTATATCTTTTGGTTATTACGGAACAAAATTTACAGTTAACAGGATCATGACATTAACACATAGAACAAGGCTACCTCTATCATGTCTATACTGTCAGGCGCAGTAATTAGTTGTCTGAGAACTGAGTTGTCTGTAACTTCGAACTTCTGAAATATGGGACATCTAACCCTAAACTGTTCGCGCATCAAGTTCTACAGGCGAGTGTGTAACGTAATCTGCGTTATTTCCACCATCTGGGTAGTTCCGTACTCTCGCCGAAAGTAAAGTCAACTTGATATTTCTCAAGAAACCTGTCGTTAAAAGATAGTACCACTGGACGTTTCGCGAATAACAAAGCCTTATTCTCTGAAGAAGTTTGCGCGTTAACGACCAGCCGTCGCCTGCATGCCCTTTAAGCAAGATACCCACGACCCTTTCACGCATGTCGGGGTGAAGTTGTCCCCTTTCATGTCGTTATCTTCCGACGACCATGAAAGCAACGACCACACGGGGCCACGTGGACAACTCGAGTCCCACGATGTTTGCCAACTCGTTGAATTTATCTCAATTCCATTAGTCTCCTATATTTAGACGCGCCATGGAGATCGACGCTTCGCAATATTACCGCCTGTAAATCATGAATCCGGGCCCTTCCTTTTCGGACGTTAATAAAATCCTGTCGACCAGCCGATCAACTTTGAGGTTGTTTGACGTGAGTTTAAGAATTCATTCGCCAGCTGCGCGACTTTCGAACGGGATATCGAATCGATAGGAAATCTTAATTTCGCCGAAAATCCACTCGCTCCTTCAAGCATTCTGATTTCCCCGGCAAAAATACAATGAGACTTATTCGATCTGGAAACTCTCCTCGACGGAAAGCTCATTTAGAAAAGAACGTTCGCGGGCTTGTTGAAAAATTAAAAGGATAGAAGGCGGAAGTTCCGTTTTCCGCCGGTGTGTCTTTCGAGGAGAGTCTCGGAAGCGAACTACAAGTTTTAATTAGATATTTGAGGGAAAGAGTCGAAAACACACGGGGTAGCTATGAAGCGGCTTATAATGATGATAGACGCGAATTTTCGCGTGTTCACGCGCGAAGAATCCACGCGGAAAATTTCAATATGCACCGTGTGCGCTCTCACGTTTAAATTAAACATTCCCGATATTTCGCAAACACATAGCAAAACTTTCGAGGAGGATATTGAACGACTCGGATCGGCCTTCCGAAGGAACTCGGATTTAATATCTTCAGTTAAGCGCTTAATCAAACTTGCAGTTGACTTCGAATTAAATATCCTCTGATATCAGGGGGATTAACACGGCGGAAGCTCGGGAAATCTCATTATCGCACCGCGAAATACGACGTTAATAACGTACGTTACACGTACGTTACGCGGACAAGAGCGCCGAGCGGGAGAAAAAAAATGTCCAAAAATCGTGAAATGCAAAAAAGTAACAAAAAATTGCTTCAAAATTGCGAGGTGGCAACGCTCACTCTCTTTCTCCCCCTTTCTGTCCTTCATGCATCTATCGAGGCTGCCGGAGGATTTCACGCTTATCTCCCATATCTTCCATATATCCTATCGATAGCTGCGGGCAAAATCGTTCTCCTGCCAGGTGACGTCCTCTATCGAGATCTCCCGTCCCTCTCGCTCCTTCCCGTGTTATCGTTTCTTATCCGTCAGTCTGGCATGAGGGAACGTGGCCGATAACAAAGAACCGCGCGAACGAGAGATTGCATGTAACGATAAACGCGTAAACAAGCAGTGATGAGAAGAAGAGAGGAGAGGAAAGGAGAGGAGAGCACGGGAGAGAGGACGGCATTTACTCTTCGTCAATATGGCGATTGAATGGGGGCTCGATCAAATCGCGGCGACCCGGTCGCGCGGCGCATTGATTAAAGGGACGAGAGACCGCTAGGGAGATTTGAGTTACCGCAAAAACATCTACTTCATCAAATTTGCATGTGAATGTAAATAGCGATCCTGAATACTGAAGTAGATCCGTGACATAGCGGCTTTCGCCGTGTAGTCGATCGATTATTCGGCGGGAACCGGTCTGTGAGGGTAGCCGACCTGTGTTGCGTCGACAAAGTAATTAACGTCGCGCTAGTCGCGATTTTCGCGGCTACGATCGCTCAGCCGCGTAGCTCGGCGACACGCGGCTCGCGGGATACAGGGACAATTCCGTAATTGCTTGCGATGATTTACTGTTATATCGCGTTGTAACGAGAAATTGAAACTGCCCTATGTAATTGCGACACGTTCAGATGCGATAGATACCACACCTAACAGGGAATTCTAGTTGCTAGGCGCTACCTCCTGCAATCCCAGGCAGAAACTTTTACCGACAGAATACTCTTCTTCTAATCAAGCGGACCATTACTCCAACTTTTTTCCTTTCAAATCAAAAGGAAATATTTTTATTTGGAGCTTTTCACGAGAGAGAAAGATGTACACTGTAAAAACTGATGTGTTAACACATTTCATGTGTCCCAAATCATCCACTCTCATTTATGTGTAAATTTAACACAAAACAAATGTGTTAAAAAGTAACACGCATAATATGGAGAAAATTAACACGTAAATGAGAGTGGATGATTTGGAACACATGAAATATATTAAATTTAACACATCAGTTTTTACAGTGTAGATAAAAAAGGAAATTTTTCTAGCTTTATGAATATTACGCTTAGAATGTTTTCCTTTTAGTTTTAAAAGAATCTTCTTCAAGTCACACACTAGGAAAAAAAATGTTTGGTACTTGCAACTATATAATCACATAGAGAAATAATTATTCTATATACACACGCTCTCTTCAAAGTGTACAAATCAAACATATCTTTAAGCAAGTAAGAGCTTAACGCTTCACACGTCTCTATTCCCGGCAACGTGAAGACACGACGGATTGACGTGAGATACAAGTGTTTTCTCCGGCATTTATTTCTTTTCTCGCCCGGATAAAACTCGAGAGACGTACAGTCGAGTATAAATACAACGTACTGTATCGAACGGTTGTATGATGTGCCGTTTCTTACACGCTTCTCGCACGTGTGTTAGAGACGCTCGTGCGCTCACGAGGATGAATGATGGACGGACGTTAGGACCGGAAAAGATCCGATCCCTCGTCCTTTTTCGTCCTCTCTGATCGTCCAATTTTTTTAACCTCCGACGTCGTTTGTTATCGGACTGTCGGTCCGGTGAGAAGTGCGACGTAAGAGAATTGATGAACTGCCGCGGATAATTAAGAGCTCTCTGGTCCTACGCTCAAGAAACGCACGCGATTCCCCATCGCAATATCCGTCGATTGTGCGGAGATAAAAACAAAAGTGGGTTTTCTCTAACGAGCTTAACTTCGAGTATTCATCTTCGAGTGCTCACACCGAAAATGGTGCATTAAATGCGGCAATTTTCGTCAGCGCGAAACTGACTGCCCACATAGGATTTTTCGATCGAATTCGTGTTAGGGCATTACGAGGTACCGGATTTTCGATACCGGCCTGGTACTGACGGTCAGAATTGGCTCAGCATTGTGTGCACAGTCACATGACAGCCCCAGCTCGACACGGTCAACCAATTTTTAGCTGAACATTCGCAACGCTACACGGAGAGAATATCACAGTTTTTTTTTAATATACATTCTTTTAGTACGTTTCTGGTAGTCCAAGAGTACACTGTCAGTAAAGTCCATCTTACTTAAGAGAACTGAAGGGTAAGATTGCCTAAAAATCATGCTTGTGCTTTCACAATTTTTTATGACAAACTGAATGAATATGCGAAAGTGTTATTTTGACGCGTATTTAAACGATATATAAAGAGAAAAAAAAATATTTTTTTAAAATTTTGATGAATAAATACTCAATAGAAGTGTATGGTACACGCAGTTAAAATATATTTCGATTTTTTTTTTCAAGATCGTCATTTTGCAGTAATATTGATTCTCGTGGTGGTTCAATTAAGCTGAATTTTAGGTAGAAAATTTCCGTAAGCTTGTCATTATCGGGTGAACCACTGACAAACTCGTGAAAATATTTAATTTTGAAATATTAACTTTTTTACTATAAAAGAACTGAAAATTTTAATAATTTTCCATTAAGATACTTGCAATTTTATTAACTTTTACTCAATTTCTATTATAATGGTTTACCCGATAACGACAAGCTTACAGAAATTTTCTGCCTAAAATTCAGCTTAATTGAACCACTGAGAGTCAAGATATTACTGCAAAATGACGACTTTGAAAAGAAAAACGAAATATATTTTAACTGCATGTGCCATACACTTATATTGAGTATTTAATCATCAAAATTATATTTTTCTTCTCTTTATATGTTGTATAAATACACGTCAAAATAATACTTTCGCATATTCATTCAGTTTGTCATAAAAAATTGTGAAAAAACAAGCACAATCAGGCACAATTTTCAGGCAATCTGACCCTCCAGTCTCCTTAAGGAACATAGTATAAATTTCGTTAGAAATATAGCAAACTTTTTCATTTCAACTCCTAAAATGTAAGTAGCATATATGAGATGAAAGGATAGTCAATTACGACAGAATGTCAATCATCTAGTTACAAAATCTATAGTAATTTTCACTATAAAATTCCCACCACGCATATTAGCTGAGAATAAATTTCTCTCGTGTAGATGCTCGACGTTGGTTTTAATAGTGGCTCAGGTGTCGAAATCACGCGCGTTCCATTTAGCAAAAAAAAATGATGGATTGCGCGGAAGTCACCGCGCGAAATTTTCCAAGCGTAAAGCACGCGAAACATTGCACTCCACACAACCAAAAATGTCCTATGTTCCAAGATAGATCTCACTAACAGTCTATTCCATCAAATCCTCTCTCTTCTTGGCTATGTTTATTTAAACTGAAGGAAAAAAATATATAAAATATATACTAAAATATATAAAAATATATAAAATATACTAAACTATATTATGTTTAGTTATAACTAAACTATATCATGAACCTAATTTAACTATATTATGCTGAACTATGTATTCTCTGCGTGTAGAGAAGAGCATGTTGATTGCGCGACTCGTGCGACTTGATTCGTCGAGTCTCTACGAGACGGAAATACCGTGTCCTTTGTTTACGAGAGACGGATTCCGAATTCACTTTCCGTCAATATTGAGACTGTCGCTCGCATACAGACGACGACTGTGGATTTACGGTGCAAAAAGTTTCGGGATGTGCAGCGCGAAGAACCGCGAGCGCGCGTGCGCGCAACCCCAGGGGATATTCGTCACAGCTGCCGGTCGTTTTCTGAGATTTCCCTCGAATTCTCTGGTATGACATGCCGTATGACGCGTATGTACCGGCAGCCTGCAAATATCGAAGGCATCCGTCGTGTACTGTCGCGCGCCCTTCGACCCTCATTTCTCCCGTCCCTCAGCGAGCGAGGCGACGCCGAGAGCTCCTCAGGAATTGAAGCTTTTACGACTCTTAGCGCGGAAACTCGAAGAGACATCGTAGTCGAAGGAAAACACGATCCCGCGCAAACTTTGATCCACGACCATGCCACTCTTCCTCTTGAAACTTGTCCCTCAGCAGGAATGAGTTCTACTTACAATTACACACACGCTTTATTTTGTTGCTCTACTTTGTTCCTTGTTGCTCCGGTTAGTCTATTTACCTGATCCCGTTCGACCAATTTGTATTTGTCTAACATTATTCGTGCAAATGTTTGCAAGAAAACGCTAAACACGAACGACTATCCGTCGCCTGGAAATACATATTTGAACTGAATTTAATTACCATTCTCATTTTTCAGGATGACTCTCTCTCTCTCTCTCTCTCTCTGCGCTGAATGGATAACTGAATTTTTCTCGCCTTCATTCCGAAACGATTGATGATCCAGCCGAAACGAATGTAACGTGAACGAATGGCTACGACCGAGCAAATATGATACACTATTTGTCAGAGAAGCGAAGAGAGCAGAGTGACCCAATAATCGATGCAAAAAGAAAACAATGACAGAGTTGCGGTTGTGGTCACTTTTGTTGTCATAATAATCGCGATGCAAATTTCTCCGTAGAATCGGTTTGTATCAAAAACAGTGCACTACACGCACGAAAAGATTAATTGCATGCAAATTGTAACGGCATCGTGAAATATAACAAAGAAGGATTAATATTTATAAATGTATCGTTGATATCCCAGATACAGATGATCCTCTCTCTCTCTCTTTCTCTCTCTCTCTCTCTCTCTCTCTCTCTCTCTCTCTCTCTCTCTCTCTCTCTCTCT
>NW_022639461.1:1944227-2002398 GCF_010583005.1 Odontomachus brunneus | reverse complement strand
CTCTCTCTCTCTCTCTCTCTCTCTCTCTCTCTCTCTCTCTCTCTCTCTCTCTCTCTCTCTCTCTCTCTCTCTCAAGACTGATTTTTCAATAGCAGTTTAAAATTAGATTTAAGCTTGAACTCTGTTCTAACACAATACATTTAAGCTTGAACTCTGTTCTAACACAATACATTTGATGTGTCTAATCAAAGTTTGAATTTAAGTCTAAGTTTAAATTGCTGTTGAAAAGTTGTACCTGAGAGAAATCGTCACACCCGAGAGAGATCATACATATATAAGGAAAATCAGGGTTAGATGGCTTACATTTCAAAATTTCAAAGTTACAACTTTTTATGCAACTATTTGTTGTGAATGACTGTATAAACATGATAGAAGCAATTCTTCTATGTTACATTCTTCTATGTCTATTAATACCAACTTTACCATCCATATGCTCTATTTCAATTATTTTATAAATGAAAATTGCATTTATTACCAGAAACCACATGGACGTAAGAATATCTGGACAGAGCCAAAGTGCGATTATAGACGAGGGGCTGTGAAGCCTAAGAGGCAAGAAGGGTGTATCGTCGCGGCCATGTTAGTATAGGAGTTTTGTATCTATTTTCACTCTGTCAATATAGCGACCGTCATCATCTTGGTACATCAACTCCATTACAATACATATATCATTCCCCTCACTCCTCGGGCTTCTTCCCCGCGACAATATACTCCGTCCAGATATTCTTACGTCCATGAGAAATTATTACCAGACTATTTCGCGATTTTGTGCATCTCCACTATTGCTCTCGAGATAAATATTTAAAAGAAAGCGCATAAATAACATATACGGAGAAAAATAATTTGCTGGCCCAGCAAATTTTCTGCTGGTCTAGCAAAATCTTTTCGTTATTATATGGACAGCAAAAAGATTTGTTAAGAATACTAATCACTATTTGTTGGATATAATTTGCTGAACCTACAAATTATTTTGCTATAAGAACCGTGATGGATTTAGCAGTTGCAGTTTTGCTCCGATAGCAAATAAATTTATCAAGGATACATTATTTTGCATCAATAGCAAATTAACGTGATTCTTAGGACAAATACACTCAACAAATTTGTTCTATCCTGGCAACGAAACTACTTCTGCTCTGATAACGAATAATTTAAAATTAATTACGTCAATTAAATTTTTTTCGTGTCACTACGAATATGCAGTAGCAACGACGATTTTGCTAAAAGAGCAAAATTATTTTTCTCCGTGTACCCTTGAAGCTTTATAGCCCCGGTCTCCCCTACACATATACCCGGCTGAAGTATGCCATCATTGGGCGCGTTCAGCGGAAAAAGCGCTCAGTGAGCAATCAGCGATTATTGATTCTTACTGTTAGATCCCTAAATCTAAACCAATTACATTGACGAATTACTCAACTGTTGTGCAACTGTTAAGTTCGCTGAACGCATTCTCTTCTTTGTCGTGATCGCGCGAACGAAGTTCGCGAGGAGTGCTCAGAGTGGCGGTGCAAGCGCGGCGCGAGTTAATGATCGTCCGGAAACGAGTGCAGTCTCCCGTTAGTCATAGATGAAAAACCGCACGCAGGATGACGACGAGATGTTTCTGACGTCCGCCCGACGAACATCGCGATTGTCGACGGAGGTTAAACGAAACAGCAGTCCTGGACGGGATGTCGCGCGCAACGAATGCATTGTCATTTTCGCATCAGCCGTCGCTTGTTACTGGCTCGTCGGTGACTTGTGTCAAGCGACGGTATCCTCTCAGGTACCAACGCGATTGAATTGGAGATTTAAAGAAGAGAGCCCATAACGACGCGCCATACACGCGAATCCTGCGTGTAAAACGAGTGTAATTTCGGGTAAAACCAGTCTCTTCTTGGAAAGGCCGGGTTTCAGCGGAGTATAATTTTTCAAAAAGCCGCCGGCGAATCACATTCTCGCGGAAACGCGAATCGCTTGGATAAAAGGGAGAATAATGAATGTTTGTTCAGCAAATGATATGTATATATACGCAGGCAAAAGTGACTTTTTCGTGTGTTTTTGTTTAAGCAGATTGAGTTAACGCAAAATTGCGGTGAAGAAAAGAAGAAAAGGAAAAAGTCACGGTTTCGTCGGGAAAACCGGCTTAATTACATTACAGCTTTTCGCGAATGAATGTCCAATTCAGAGTGACCGTTTCGTAATTAAATTCATTTTCGTATAACAACGAGGGAGATCTCTTTATTATTTTCCCGTTCCTCTTTTCGCTCCCGCCGAAATCCACAGGAGAAAATCCGCGGAGATCAAATACGGAGCGAGAGGAGCGCGAATATTGATGCGCTTTCACGTCGAAGACGATGGCCACATTATTCACGAAGGAGGGGAAGGACTGTGTTTATTCCCCGGGAGGGTTCATCAATGTTAAGAATGTCATGAAAATCCGCGAAAAGCCGGACGAGTCGAACACTTCCCGGGCCGTGCGGTCGCGACGAATGCATCATTGACAAAGAGGGTCAAAAGCGATGCAGCAACGACGGCGGCTTTTCAGGAAACTTGCCGGGATCGCGACGATACAATCGCGGGTCGTGACTACCACGCGCGGGCAGTGCCATGTGCACACGGCCGTGGTCGTCGCTATAAATCAAGCATTACCGAAACGACCGGCCCGGCGCGCCGATAAAGGCGAAGAGAAACGGGAACAAACGGCGTCATATCGCCGCGGCGATATTTGCCAGCAGCAGCGACCGGATGTTTCGGCGTGCACGCATTCCTTCCTCCCGAGGAGAGTCGGACGGTCTCGCGTCCATCGCGGAGCCGAAGACGCGTCCACGCGAACGGAAAGTGAAAATTCGTCGCGGCCCGGAAAATTACGCGACCCGCCAATTTCCGGGCCGAAGATTAACGGTCCTGTTGGCGAACAGCAACGCCGGCCTGGAATCGCGTCGCGAACGATTAATGGCGCGGTATGTGCTTGAACAATTGCACACTTCTCGTGAGCGACTGTTGTCCACTGCTGGAAATTCGTCCATTCGGACATTTCCCGACGTCGTGTGACTTGCATGGGAGCGTATGATATTCTAAACTGCGCACTTGACTGTTCAAAAATTGAACAGAGGCATGTAAGATCCAATGGAAATGCGTCCAGTACGCGTCGTTTAACTCCTTCCTCAGCCGACGACTTTTCTTCTGGCGATATACTATCGACTTATTTCTGCGAAGAGATATTTGAGTCACAAGAGACTTTCATGCACGAAATGAACAGTTTATTCAACAAGGATTTTACCAAGTGATGCTGTCTCGAATGCTGTATTGCGCGCTTCTTCTCTTTCTCCTGCTTTAACTCTCTGCTTCTGCCTATTGTATTCCTTTAAACTCTTTCTATTTTCATTTTCTCATTATTATTCTCATTTTTCTTGTCTAGCTAATTCTCGCTCTCTCCGTTACGTACGGCTCTCTTTAAGCGCTGTCTCTCTCTCTCTGTTCCGAATTTAAATTTTTCCGTCATCGACGATTTATTTTTGAAATATCCTACAGACAACATGCTTTGTACCACTATTCTATCTTTATCTGACATCGTGGAGCAGAGATTTCAGCTTCTCTCTACTGACTATATGTTTGCCGCGAAACGCAGCATTCTTATACTTGTCAGATGCGCCATACATATTCTCCTCTACGTTTTGCAATTCCCTCTCATTCCTTTTCATCTCCTCTACTATTCTGTTTCCTCAGTCAACGAAGACTTTCTCATCCCACTGCGCGTCGTTGGGAAAAGAACAGATCGTACAGCAGCCTTCTCTTTCTACTTTCTGATGTGTTTTGACTACGGGAACCGTGGGGACTGCGCGTAGGATTGAGGTATTACACGTCTATGTGTAGAAGTCGTTAAAATTTTATAACGCGTGCAGATAGCGCGCACAGAGACTCACGTTGTCTGAGAAAACTTGCCGTCGGTGGAGGAAGATTCCAGCAAACAAACGGACGACACTGTCGCGAGGTGAATCTCGAGTGAGCAGGATTTGATGAGACAACAATAGTATAAGAGAGAAAAATTCCCGAATTACCCCGTCGCGATAAGACGGACCTCAACGCGCGCGCGCGTTATTGATTCCCCAAGTCGTGAACGTAAATTATCCTGATAATAGGATCTGTCGCATTTCCGTCGCTAGCTCCCAGCAAGTTTTAATCGGGGCGCAGCTTTTATCGCCGCGCGATTTATTTGCGTTGTCGCGCAGCTCGGATTATCTATACTGCCGGAGTACACTTTGCTCGTATTTTTGCCTCGCTCTCGCCGACTCGATCCCTCGCTGCGCTCGCGCCCCTAATTTTCAGAAATTTACGCGTCGCGTCACACAAGAATAAAAGATCTTAATCCTTGGATACAATGTACCGAAGATATCAAAGCTGTGACGAAGCGAAGGTGCTTGCGTGACGTTTACGTGATCTGGGATTATCCGCTTTAAGGTGCTTAATCCTAAATTGGTAATAATGAATGACGTTTGTCCCTTTGCGTCGTTTACGAAGTTTTAGTGTTAATTTCAAAGACACGTTTCGAAATAAAGATTCACCAGTCGTAGCGCAGTTTATTTTCGTTTTAGGAAAAGCGAGTTAAAAACAATTTTTTAATGTTTATATGTGTGTATATATATGAGTAGATTTTGCTTATCGTCACTAATAACATTCTAAAAATAACGTTACCTATCGAGCCTTGAGGCATTTCCAGCGTATTTGCGTTCTCAACAATAAATATACCTTGCAAAATACCACTGCCGTTGTATCGAACATCCATAATTTTATATTTTTAACGGAAATCCTCTTATACAGGATGTCCCAGCTCGATTTCATAATCT
This sequence comes from Odontomachus brunneus, assembly GCF_010583005.1. Taxonomy (NCBI): domain Eukaryota; kingdom Metazoa; phylum Arthropoda; class Insecta; order Hymenoptera; family Formicidae; genus Odontomachus; species Odontomachus brunneus. The sequence goes on along the minus strand of NW_022639461.1, from coordinate 1,997,575 downwards.
CTCGTGAGGACGCATTGTGGATTGAGATGAACAAAAAAATCCCATATCGTTTTGCGAAAATCACAATAACTATTATTTATATAATTTATTTTAATAAAATATCTTTAAGAGAAATTAAAATTTGTTTAACAAGGAGACTGTTATTTTATTCAGGTTGATACTGATACTAATACTAGTATAGTTTTAATTCAGGCGACAGGCACATTTCTGAATAAGAAAATTCATTGTTTTTGCATTTCAGATATCTACTCATTACAGAGTCAGTATCACTTGCACCGTCTATATGTGTCTTTTATTTTTACAAGCTCCCAGGAATCAGAATATAATATACTATTGCAGAATATAATATATTATATGATATAAAAAGGAGCATTTCTTATCATTTGGATAATAAAAATATATTCTTAAAATAAAGCTAAAAGAATATGCAAAAAGTTTGACGTTGCTCGATTCTTCCGTTTCCCTACAAAAAATTCCAGAAAAATACTCTTTTCGCGGCTTTTCGAACGAGAATATCACCTCAAGAATATTGTATTTAGAATATTTTTCCTTCTGGTTTGAAAGGAGCTTTCTTTGATACCGATATATAAGAAAATTTCTGTTAAAGATAAAATTTTTTAAATAAATAACGCATTATATCGTCGCGATTTCTCCGCGGCCATATAATTCGCCGTTCCGCCGCAAAGTGCGCGCAATTGAGCGCGAAATAAGGTTTTTATACGCGTGCCTTGCGACTTTTCACGAAAGATCGCGCGCGGCTCGTAAAGTCTGGTGCCGTACAACCTATAATTAAACGCTCGCGGGTGGTTGCGGTCGAATTTGCATATAATTGGGATTAAAGGCGTCTCACGCACAGAGACGACGGCAGGGAAAGGTGTCGGCACGGAAACGTCGGCTTTTGTACCGCGTTCGCCGAAATTTTCCCCGCGCCTCCTCGACGTTTTTCAGATATCACCGTCGCTCGTATCGCCATAATGTATGCGTCGCTTTGTCTTCGCGATAATATATGCGTCCCCTAATTCCGCAATTCCCGCTGATCCTCTACGACGTTCACGCTTCTACGTTGATTTATTCAAAATTTATCGCGACTGTGTTTTCGAATATTAATTAATCAGCGACCCATTTCTCGCTGGGACGAAGCCGCGAACTCCGTAATTCTATGCGCGCTATCGCTTAATAATGAATTTTAACGGATCTCCGGCTGCGCGCCGGCTGCGTTGCAGTTCGTGGATGTCGGAACGCCCTGTAATTATTCTCTCCCTCTCTCTTCCTCTCTTTCTCTCTCTCCCTCTCTCTCTCTCTTTCTTTCTCTGTCTAGCAGCGGCGCCTACTCGTAAATTATCGCCAATACGACACCCGACGCAGCAACGAACAGTCTCGCATCGATCCCATCCCGGGACATTTAAGGAATTGAATTTGCAAAAAGCGCGACAGGCGTAAACGAGATAAGTGTGTGCGCCACTTACCCCTTGAGATGGCGAGACGTTTTATCGACACTCGCGCGAGCGCGCTGATGAAAAACCCGACGTAGCGGTACAACGAAATGACATTACGCTCTGATTAATTATTCTCTAATCGACTCAGCGGCGGACAGTTAAATGCGCAGTCATTCCTCGCCCATTTATCTGCAGCTACGTATATTCCGAGTCACATTCGGACCTATCCCCTTCAGCGTGCGCGAGACGGCTAAAGATACGGATTAATCAAAGCCGCGGACGCACGCATAAAAAAAGAAATATCTCGGCCGTAACGACGCGGTATCCAATTTTAAAGCTGGCCCCGGCGCGCAGCCGTAAAATTCTGCGGTACGTGCCACGGCGAGAATCAAGATAAGAGGTTTACGGTTGACCGTATTAATACGAACCGACGCGGTATATTCACGCGCGCGCGAGAGAAAAGACGGAACACTCCGACTATTTATACGTCCAACCGCGCGCGGCCGGTTTTAGAGATCGGCGAATTAGCAGTAAAACGGGTATCAATCAGTGCTGGACATTAGTGGATTAAAGTTTTCTTTCACGAAAATAGTCGGCGAATCAATCATCGAAATTAATCAATCGTCACATATATGATTACGGGATAATTGAATCGATTCAGATGAAGTTAATCCGCGTATAATCCTATATTTCAGGACATACACACGCAAGGAGAGAATTAGCTGCAGAAGCTAACTCTCTTAAAGTGAATCAGTGAATAGTCACTGATATCAGTACAGCACTGAGCAGTTTCAGTATTATATACTATATTTATAACTGCAAATCAGTCTATATTCACTGCTTTCAATGATGTTTCACTGATTCACTTTAAGAGAGAAGATTTAGCTATATACAGAGAGAAAAAATGATTGATCTAATTATAATTATAGTTTAGACTCATTATTCCCGCTCCCCACTCCACTTGCTCGCTATTCTCACGCGGTCGTTCACCTCGCATGAGAAGCGTATGCCCAGCTTTGTACAAGCGCGAATTTCAAGCCCAAACCTGGACATCAGTCACGAATCTTTTCATGCGAACTCGTGAGCTTATCTATAAATCATATAATTTTTTGTCCTAGTACGCGAAATTATGAAGAGTGAATAATTTTGCGATATTTAGAGGCGATCGTGAATCTTTTTCTCAAATGTAAAGTTAAACAAAGTTTCAGTTGACCGATGGCCAACAATGGTATCGACATACCGATGTAACGTACGGAAAGTTGGCGAGAAATGCGCAGGTCGACTTTTTCAACGCAGCTTTCGTCCAGCTGACCCCGGCTGTCGTCATGCGCTTACCCAATCCGAACGCGAAGCAGAAAGCGAGAAACGACATCGTGAACGGAACGAATTACACGCCAACAGTATTAAATATTTTATTGCGGAAATAATTTAGAGACGCATGGTGAGCGCGACAGTGCCGCGAGTTACACGCAAAGCAATCGCGCTTTTTCGCGTACCGCAAAAGATCGTACATTTTGCCCTTCCCACCCGCGCCGAAATGAATTGCTCGCGGCAATATATTTGTGAAAAATAACGACGCGGCCGAGAGAGAGAGAGAGAGAGAGAGAGAGAGAGAGAGAGAGAGGGGAGGAGGCAAGCGTATTAAATAGTCAATGATTCAGCGCGTCATTCGTGTGTCCGTTCGAAACGTCGATTTTTACGTCTGCGCGTTACAAATTGTATCAATGCGCGTACGTCGCTCCACGCTGGTTTTTCAATCGAATCCCCGGACTAATTAGATTAGCGACGACTCACCGTAGCCACTGAAAATTGTCCAAGAATGCTGTGATTTGCACACGCGCATCGCCCTCACTTTACACCGTTGGAATTTTGTACTGTATATATGTGTGTGTGTGTGGGAGGGGAGTATTGTCAGGGGAGGAATACAAATAATTTAAAATAATATCCATATTCGCGTTATTTCACGCATGTCCGATAAAACTCGCGAAGCAACGTATTTAATAATCGAAACAGAGGAGGAGGCACGAAAAGCTGCCCACTCACTGTGAACAGCATTTAACAAATACGGAGAAAAACTTTACTTGCAGAGTTATATGATCTTTTATGAGGAAAAGAGTTATCTCCTGCAACGTAATTGCAATTCTTTTTCTTTTCTTTTGAAGAGGGCTACTCGCGCGCGAGTTTAACCGTTTGCTTTTTTACGTCACAATATAACATTTACCCTCTCCGAAAGAAATCACTGCCAGCACGTTAATTCTAAAGTCAATAGTGGTTTCTGTTCTCCCTCTCTTTCTCTCTCTTTTTCGGTATAACGCTTTGTACTGTACGCCATCTTTCTTTAAGAAATTTTGTGCTATAGTTTTAAAGAATATAGCCCAAGGAATAAATAAATTCCTTCTCTCTCTCTCTCTCTCTCTCTCTCTCTCTCTCTCTCTCTCTCTCTCTATCTGTACAAATCTTTACGTGTACGGTAGCTATCACGCGAAACGATGAAACGGAGCCAAAAGAACATCCCAACAACAAATATTGCGGCACGCCCGATATTACGTTGCCGGGCGATTTATCAAAACGAACCTAGAGAGTGCGAACAAAGTTAACTCACTAGATCTCGAGGAAATTCTTCGTCGCGGCGTCCTCGCGTCACGCCCGAAGCTTCCCGCGAAACTTTCCCCGGGAAAGTTCCGCGCCATACACAAACGTGGTGCTACGACTTCCACAGAAGCTCGTGTCGCACGTTCCTCTCCTGCTGCCGAGCGCTTAATATTCACTGCCCGCCGTAAAATCGCATACAACTCGCTAAGACACGTCCGCGAACGTCCGCGTGACTGCGCGATCAAGCGTTTCTTATTACTCAATTTAATTTGTCATCTCGACTGACTGGCAAACGATAACGCTTCACTCATGTATAAATCCATCGAATTACTTGTGTTTCATATGCGATTGCTCGAGTAATATTTATTGCTCGATTAATATTATCGTAGATTAATGAAGGAGTTCAAGCGCGACCTATCTCTACCGCTTCCCCTCTTCAACTCGGCTGAATATACGATGTGTGTTGTGTGTGTGTGTGTGTGTGTGTGTGTGTATACATATTATAAAAAGTTGCAGAAAAATAGCAAAAGTTGATCAGATGTCGATTATCAGTAGTGTAGTCAAACTCTGGGAGATAAAATCTAAAAAACAAAAAATATATCCTTGGTGAATAGTAATAACATTACTATTCACTTAAATTTGGACTCTTTTTTTTTAGTAAAAAAAAACAAATGCTTTCTCATGAAAAGCTACACAGGAAAAATATTTAGTATCCAATAGTTGAAACCAATATACTCAAATTAATAATCTTTGTTTCATATATAAACAACGATATATACTTTTATTCCAAATAAAATGTAAAATGTAAATGTCAGAAATAAGTGAACAATGACACAAATGTGAACAAAAAGTTTTCGAATTGTGTCTTGTTTTTTTGCGTGTGCTGCAAACATTTAGAGAACTCGAAAACGATTGATGAGTTACGATTTAGAAGATTGATACGATTTTGGCAACTCTCTGCTATTCTAAGTTCTCTTTAGCTTCTTACAACATGCGTACGCACACAACACACAAAGCATGTTCAGTCGAGTTAAAGAGCGAGTATACCGCATTTACCGCGAAAATTTTTGACACGTGTTTGGTTGTTTTCAAGCGATAGCGGATTTCAGTTGTACAAACCGACTGGGCGTTCTCGTCGGTTTACTTGTAATATTCAAGATAACGTAAAATTCACGACAGTGACGTCTCTTTGTAATCCCGCGCATTTTTCGCACTTGTCAGTCCGACGTGTACACATAAAGGTGAATAGGGACGGCGCGAGAGGAACGATTTCATCGAACGACGCGGACCACCCGGCATGACGTTCCCACGTTTCCGTGGCGAGGATTTAACAAAAGTTCTATTTCCGATATCGATACACGCAAATAGTCGCGAACGTCGAAAGTGTAACCGTACGCGAGATATCAGCTTAATCATTTCATACATACATACACGGGGAAAAATAATTTGGCTTGGTGAATATAGCCTAGTGAATATTGCTGTTGGGGATGTTTTTTTGGCTCCGTTTCATCGTTTCGCGTAATAGCTACCGTAAAGATTTGTACAAATAGATAGATAGATAGATAGATAGAGATAGAGAGAGAGAGAGAGAGAGAGAGAGAGAGAGAGAGAGAGAGAGAGAAGGAATTTATTTTCTTCTTGGGCTATATTCACTAATTTCTGGCCCAGCAAATTTTCTGCTGGTCTAGCAAATTTTTTGCTAGACCAGCAAATTCTGCTGGTTTTTTCGTTATTATATGGACAGCAAAAAGATTTGCTAAGAATACTAATCACTATCTGTTGGATATAATTTGCTGAATCTACAAATAATTTTGCTATAAAAATCATGATGAATTTAGCAGTTACAGTTTTGCTCCAACAGCAAATAAATTTGCTAAGGATACATTATTTTGCATCAATAGCAAATTAACGTGATTCTTAGGACAAATACACTCAATAAATTTTTTCTATCCTGGCAACGAAACTACTTCTGTTCTGGTAACAAATAATTTGTAAAATTAGTTACGTCAACTAAATCTTTTTAATGTCACTACGAATATGCAGTAGCAACGACGATTTTGCTAAAAGAGCAAAATTATTTTTCTCCGTGTACACACAGTCTTAGAGTTTCTTTCTCATTCTCACTCCATGTCACCCATAAAAATGGCGGACAGAGCACGGAATAATCAGGAATCATTATGCTTTGTCCTAACTCTGACTGGAAGAGGTCTATAAGATCTCATCGACGAGGTCCGCAAAGCGGCCGTTATCGTGTCGCGTAACGCGACGAGACGCGCCAAATAAAAGCTGAGGTGACTCTAGACAGAAGAGAATGAAACAAAGTCGTGTCGCGTTGTTCTCCGGGGAGCTCTTTCGGAGGAGGCTCGGTTCTCGTAAGCCCGCCGAATAAATCGCCGATTCTGGCGAAAATCCGCGCTTTGAATCAGTGCTGAATCAGCGCTGCGAAAATAAACTCGTCGCTCGTAGCAGATCCACATCCTCTTCCTTTTTTTTTTTGTCGTCCGCCCTCGGTTTCGCATTCTTTTTTTTTTTATTAACACTTACGCTGCTTTCACCGAGTTAACGAATTTCATTCGTTTCGTCGCGAGCGAATTTCATTTGTTTGTCTCACTGTCGCAATTTAATACAATAATATCGGAGTTTCATGATTTTTTTATACGTATACACGGCGTTATGAATTCCTGAATATTTTCTATAGATCGAGAGTTACGCGATATTCGGCCTTATGCGAATAAGATTGAAACAGTATAATTAAAGCCATCATAATTTTGTCATTATAATTAGAGTTATTTATGAAAGGCTCATATGTAAAAAAATGTATAAAAGATATAAAATGTATGAAAGCGATAAAATTATGTAATGTTATAAAGGTATATAAAATAGATAATAAAAGGAAAAATTCGGAAAGTTTCAGGGAAGAAACAGAGAAAGAGAGGTGTAGGAGAAAAGTTTTTGGCTATGATAGAGTGATAATAGATTAAGTGTAGGATTTAAGCGAAGTAGAGTAGAGAAAAGGCATAGCAAGTAAGATACGGATGGATAAATGGATGTGTGGATGGTGTTAAGAGCTTATTTTTGTAAACCAAGTTCCCTTCTTAGCTATAGCTGAATGTTAAATAAATTACAACTAGAGTTATTTAAGTGACTTTCAATCTTAAACGTTATGTGTATACTGAAAAATGAATTTTGTTCTCCAAAAAATCGTACACTGAACCACAGTTTAGTTAAAATGAAATTAATTAAATGTTTGATAACTGTAACGAAAAATATAATTGTGTATTTTGTTTTTTCGATAATATATGTGACACAAGCAAGAACATGTCCACCAAATCGTACGTGCCAAATATTCTGGTTCCAAAGACAAAAATAATTTTTTTTCACCTTAAGACCGAAAATCGTGTAATTTTCGATCCGATAAATGCACTCAGGTCTCCATGACGTCGTGTACACGTGCAGTTACTCGTTCCTTGTGTTCCTTTTGTTTTTGAGCAAATGGTCTTTTGCGCGTCACGTCTATGGAGGATCGAGCCTCACTTAATCCTGGAATTCCAGCAATTTCACTAAGCAGCGAATTATCCGTTCGGATGGATTATGAACGTAAGTTTGAGACGGGCAAGGTTCACGGTTGCTTAGACATGCTAATGAATGCGGCCCTTGATCCCAAGGCATTCACACTGTATATCGAAATGCTGCCACGGTCTGGCCTGGAGCATCCACCGGAAGTGAATCGCGCAAAACCAGGCGAAACGACTAGAACCTCCGCAGCACTTGACTTTGTCCGCCAAACGTTTGGAGTGCGCTCGGGCGAGCACCGAGCTCGAGATAAAGCACGTATCTGCTTTTCATTTTCTTTTTTCCTTGCTTTCTTTTTTCATCCGTTTCCCGCCGTTCTTCCCGCCGTTTCCTTTTCATTTATTTCTTTTTCCTCTTTTTTTGCATCAAGTTCTCCATTGTCTGGTTGCAAAGGACGACGCTGTTGCACGTAAGCTTCCCACGAAGTTCGAAGATAAGTCCGCGCGGTATTAAGGAACTTCTCGTCGATTCGACGTGCAACAGAGACGTGACGATTAAAGATGCAAACGGACAAAGAGACCACATCGTTATCGAGCCGCATAGGCACTAAGAAAAACAAAGTTTGTTTCAATACATAGCGCGACAGCACTAAGAAAAATGAAGTTTGTTTCAATACCGGTACGATCGATAGTCTCAGAGTGGAGGGGAGTTGCGATATCGCGAGAGATCGATAGTTTCGAAGTTCCAAGGTACTGAAAACGAACGGCGCGCGTGAATCGAAAGAGGGACGGAGAGAGAAGTACTGAGCGAGCCCAAAAATGGATTGCGCGAGACTCCTCTACGTGCGAATAAATTTCTTCCCCGAGAGCAAACGCGCTTTATACGTTACGTTCCTTTGCAGGTGGCAAAATAAGGCGTCCCGTCGAAACATATTCCACCCACGTGGGAGGTGCGGATCTGCCTGAAATCGTAACGCGCGCTACACGGAATACCGCGACAGAGAGAAAGAGAGAGGGGGAGAGAGCTTTTAAAACGTAGCCGGGCGAACGCTTCCTCGCTTTTAAAGTCCTATTAAAATTTCAGCAACGGATCGCGCTTTTCGAATACGAGCATCCTTCAATCGCTTATTCTTTCGACATTTCCCTCGGAAATGCTCCAGCCAATCTCGTTCGGCATTCGATCTCGCTGAGAGAAAGAAATCGCCGGAAGAGAAGGCGGCTCGTTCACGCTGCGATACCTTCGAGAGAGTAAAGTGGGTGCGAAGTGGATTCGAAGAGAGAGAGAGAGAGAGAGAGAGAGGGAAGGGACGCCAGGAACTTCCCTCCTCCTACATAGCGAGGAAAACGAAACGAAAAACAAAGGAGACTCTGTTGACACGCTCTTGGCGCCGGATTGCGCTAAACGCAAGCCCAGACATCGGAAGGACTCTGAAAGCGTGACGTAAGCTTGCTCGAGTGGTCAAACCGCGCGCACATTGCGAATTTTCCATTCTCGATCGCGGGGGCTAATGTCGCCCCGATCTAATTCCTCCGTAGTGTCCTTTGTTCCTTTGTCACCCGGTGTGACACGAGACGCCGTGTTCTGTACTGAGGGGGAGGAGGAGGAGCAGGAGGAGAGACACTTGCGCTATCCCAACGTTTGCTCCTTTGTAAAGACGTACGAGAGATCGACCTCCTCTCGAACGTGTCTCTTTCTACTGAGGGAAATGCGGAGGCAAATACTCGAAGATTTGCACAGCGGAAATACACAACGTCAGATATGAAATGAAATGTCTCTCTCTCTCTCTCTCTCTGCAAACTCCTTCCCTCTCGCACGCAGTCACGTCCCCTTGTCACCCCTTCTTATTTCCCATAGAACGCATTTTGCGTTAATCTCACGCACCGTGTGCCGCATTTCCTCCGGGAAGTATATAAACTCTTGCATAACGCATAAAAAAATTGAGTAATTAAAGTCCTTTATTTTCATCGTGGCAATAGAAATGAGGATTCTGAATGGTCAATTTTCTTATGCGTTGTGCATTATGTCTTTATGCAAGAGTGTGTGCTTCCCGCTTTATGCGCTTTACCGCGCACTTCTCCGAGAAGAGATACGCGCAGAGGCCATCGAGCTGGCAAAGCTCGCAAGTTCGGGATGAGGAAGGAGGACAGAGAGCTTCCTCGCGGTGGCGGAAGCAAGTGGAAAGGCGGGAAATCTAGCGTGACCGAAGATTCAACGGCAACGTCGTGGATGGTAGTTTCAGGCGTAAATCCACGTAAATACTCTCGTAACATGGAGCTTAGGACGCATCAAGTACTCCGGGGATACGCGGTGCGAACATGGGCGAGGCAAACGATCGAATATGTGCGAAACGCACATATTTGCTCGGCACCTAGCATTTCCGTGATAGTGCTTCGAGTTTACGTCGAAAACGTCAGCTTTATTACGCCCAATATTCCTTTTAGTACACAGAGTGTAATACTCGTGACACGATTAGCTTTAACCCGTCATTATTGTCAGGCATACCTGATAATCTCAATATGTATACATACATTGAAAAAGGATTTAATTGACGAAATCAAAATTTGTTCAAAATGGGATCAACCAAATGTTTGGTAATTACAACCAAAAAATTTAATTGCCGCTATTTTGCCTTACTTCCTTAGTAATATATTTACATACAAGTAAACCTAACCAAAAGTTACACTCCGATTTCTTTCTAATTTGGCACAAATGTAGAAGTACAAAAAATACTTAGATCATATTTTTTTCATTTTGGCCCACTTTGAGTTTCACGGGCAGTTTATAGGTTTTTAATGTTCTCACTCTTATCATCAACAAGTGCAATAAAAATACATAAGAAATAAAATTGAATACAAGATATAGGCGTTTTTGGTTTGCTGATTATGATTATGAAGTCAAATGTATAAAATTATTTGAATAAATAATAAAATGTTTAAACAAAACATGTAAAAAGTTGAAAAAAATTATTTATACAAATAATTTCTCGGCTTAGCCGAGATTCGAACCATTTTTGACTAATTTAGCACAGATTTGAAATATTTCGGTTGGAATATTTCGGCTAAAGAAATTTAGAATGGTTCGTGTTTCTATGTCGATTTTGTTAAAATTATTTAACTATATCTTGTATTCAATTTTATTTCTTATGCATTTTTGTTGCACTTGTTGATAATAGGAGTGAGAACATTAAAAAGCTATAAACTGCCCGTGAAACTCAAAGTGGGCCGAAATGAAAAAATTCAATTAAATTTCTTGGTTGTAATAAGCAAATATTTAATTGATCCCATTTTAATTAAATTTTAGTTTCGTCAACCAAATCTTTTTTTCAACGCGGGGAAAATAACGTTAGTGTAACTGACTTTCTATTATTTAGAGAGCAGATGGAAAACTCGACTGTAGGAACAGAAAGATTCTCGTGCACTGAAAAGATTATTTTTGCATTTGGAACTAAAATATTTACTACATTCGGTTGACATTACCATGTTTTCACTTGCATCAAGTATATTATTGAGAAAGCAAAACGTACATAGAACGACGATGAGATCTCTTGGTTGCAGTTACCAAACATTTAGTTAATCGCATTTTAACGAAATTTTTGATGTACGAAATTTTCGTTTCGACAACAAAATTCTCTCAGTGTGGAAAGTTTCTGCTCCGTCAATTGCTTTCTGTTATCTAAACCGAATTTTCAGACGAATGTTCAGACGAATATTTCCGGTTACAGTAACAAAGATATTATTCCTCGTCAGCGAACCCTTCGTCTGGTCCCTATCCAGTTGCACTGGAGCTGAAGTCCTTTTTCCGTGTGTATGCGGAAAAATACCGAAAATCTGCACATTTTTCAGCGGCTTCGGCACATTGGCTCTTCTCTTGACGATCTCTCGTGAGAAGTGATTTCGCAATAAAAATGTAAGAGCCCGCGGAAATGAGAGGGATCAGGAACGTTTGTCCGAGAGGCTCGCGAGAACACGATCACCCGACAGATCCAGCGGCGATCGTAAAAACGATCGTAACGAGCGCAACGAAATCGGACAAATCCTCATCGGCTCTGGCGCTCTCGTTAACCGAACGAGCTGTAATTCCAGCGGAATAATTTCGAAGCGCGGGAATTCGATACTCGAATAGAATTCCCAGGCCCCGCCGACAACTCGCGGATCTTTGAGAAAATTCCACAGAGATTGCCTTAATCCTTCCCCAGCGCACGATATCGAGTCCGACGGATCGTGGACTTTACCGCGGAATTGTATTTTTCGTAAATTGTATCCTCTCAGATATTACGATACCGTGCACGAATTCGATAAATCTTCCGAAATGTGGAGCGACGACGGATCGCGTGAATAGCGGCACGACTGAACGGTATGAACAGCGCAATGTGGTATTTCTCATGTCTCTTTTTGCATCTTCCTTCTCGCTTATTAAACTTAAACTCGTTCGGAAGCTCTTAGTATCAAACGACGAGACCGTAATTATCAAGCGTGGCTGTTCGAGTTAATGCACGCTGAACAAGTTATCTCTGTATTTTGAATTAATATTTGCTACATACATCGGGTTTGGCATTGCCGTGTTTTCACTTGTATCAAGTATATGTATAGCTGAGAAAACACAACACACAGCGGCGATTGAATTTTTCGTTGCAATCGCCAAACATTTGGTTGATTACGTTTTAATCAAATTATACGTGTGGAATTTTCGTTTTGAGACAACTAAATTCCTCTTTTAATACATAGTATCGAGCACGCGCGTATACCGAAAGAAAAAATAAAAGGAATTTATTCGGTATGCGGAAAACTGATAAGATATTTATTCGAGTCTAAATTCTTTCATTTAAATAGAATAAACTATTTTTTTGTGAAATACGCAACGACGAAAACATATATTTTCTCATTTCAGAAAAAATTTTCTCTCAATGTAAGATTGATTCAACAAAAAATTTTCAATGTAAAATTATATTATATTAATAATATTTTCTTAATTAATTATATCACATTAATATATATGTATTATTAGTGCATTGAATAAAAATTTCTTATTTTTTAGATATTTTTATTTTTAGTATGACAGAAGGGTAAAGCTAGATTGAATTAACATGACAACGGACGAACCAAAGGTTTTTTGATTGGAGGAATTTCTGACCCTTAGGAATGAATTTAGTTTACAAAAGCCAGAAATTTTGTTTCCTTGAACCAAAATACGTGTTCCCTTCATTGTCAACCATGATTGTCAACTAAAATTTGGTTCTCTTTATTGTCGTGTTAATTCAATAAATCTTTTCCTCCGCGTGTGCAATGTGCGCTCAGTTAAGTTTATTTCAGAGTAGAATATCTTCCACTACACGATTATTACACGATTATCTAATCATTTAACATCATGGAGAAAAACATCTCGCGTCGACCTCGTGGGCAACTTGCGATTCCCTTAGGAGGAAGCAGCCTTATCACCGCGAACTAAACGCACGTACTACGCCCGAGGTCATTGCATCTTCAATTGAAGAAACAATCTCTCGCGGGAGAAGTGTATCTTGCGAATGAAGGATGCGTTACGTTCACCCGTCGTGGCGGAGAATCCCGCTTGAAACTCTGAAAAGAATGATCGCCCGAGAGCTCGCGAGTTCCCTCGCGCTCAAATGACGGGCATAATCGCGCCCTTCTTCCCCGCCCGTGCAATTTTCTTTTTTGTTATCTCCCTCACCCCCACTCCCGTTCGCTCGAAATTATTTCTAGACAATACCTTTGTCAGAGCTCGGCCCCATTCATCGGATCAACCCTCACGTCCTCGCCTCACCTAGAACACAGAACGTCGTATCCGTAATTAGTACGCAGACCACTTGTGTAATTAAGGGAGAGTGCGGCCGGCATGTCACGAAGTACCCAATTACGACGTACGTAGATATCATCTCGCTTCAGCGTATCTTTCATTTGCGCCCCGTGTAAAGCAGAGCGCGGACCTAAAAACTCGCGGAACGCTCTGTGTCTGTTGTTTCCGTTTTTTTTCCCTCTTTGCACTTTACATTCTTTTATAATCTCCGGCAGCTTCGCGCGGATACGGTGTAATTACAAGTCGACTTGCTGACTTTTTCCAAAGCGTCTCTCTCTCTCTCTCTCTTTCTCTCTCTCTCTTTCTCTCTCTGCACTCGCTCAACTCAGCCGATGCTCTTCTCGAGCGGTGAGTTTGTAGCTTTTCACAGTCGACTCTCGTCGACTTGTGTTATCTCTCTTAATTTCGACTTCACTTTCACCCTTTTCCCGTTTCTCCTCTTCCTCTCTTTCCCTTTCCCGTCGAGACATCAGGGTGACCTTAAACGTCCAGCAGCGACCTCGCGCCTGCCCGCTTTCGCGTGACTATTTTTCCACGTGAAATCACCCGAGTAATACATTCCAGGAACTTGGCAGATGCGTCCCTCGGGACACTTCGTATTTATCATCTCACCCCACGGTAACCGGAATAATAGAGCACGCAAAACGCAAACACGACTTGCTGGGGCTGTCATTGTTTCGCGGGACCGGGAGTCTCGCAAGCCGTGAGCACCTACATCTGCCACCTTGCCCGAGACGTCTCGCCGAAGGAACTTCGCGGATCGTCTGCATTCACTCGCACGGCACTAACAAACTTGAGACTTCTCGATTGACGAGACGTCCACGGGAAATGGCATCGTCGTCCGCCGATGCACTGATTTTCTCTGTCTCTCTCCCTCCTACCGCTCCTCCGAAGCTCGCCGACTCCATTAGCGGATCGTCTCGTCGCGGCTTTATTTCCCCGCGACAGTGACCTCGTCCGCGCGGGAACCGACTTTCGAAATTCCGAGCGGGAAGCTTTGCTCGCGTGTATACATACGTGTGGATCGCTCGCAGCTGTTACCGGATTCACGAGCGGCCGCCAGGCTCGGATTCGAGAGTGCGGAAACTAATCGTTCCGTGTCTCACGAAACAGTGCCATCCAGAAATATTATGATTTCATTTGGGGAATATTCGTCAATAAAGCCAGCGTCGTGGTCGTAAGACGAGAAACAAATAATCCACGAGAAGCTGCTTACGCGATGAGTAAAAGGGTTGAGTTCCGGATTCCTTAGGAGCGAAGAAGAAGAGAAAGAGGAATTAGAGGAGGAGGAAAAGATAGAGAGAGAAAGAGGGAGTGTGTCGGAGGTTTCCCCGAGACCTTTACCGCAGAGCAATATTTGTTCGGCAAGTTACTTTGTCCAGCTGGGGGAGAAACCCAGCATTCGACCAAACATTTGTATTGGACCGCAGGGCGCACCGAGTCTCCAACCGTGCGCGAATCGAAGAACAACCTTGAGAATCCGCCGTCGTAGCCGACATACGAGCCTCGTCACTCGTGCCGCAAAGCAAATAGACCGCCTAAACCGCGCGTCGTTCATTAGAGCCGCGACTATCGCACAGAGAAGTAGTACCTACGCGAATCGACTAGTACACGCAGCTGTGACGCGGAGGCGGCTTGGCATGCCAAGTTCGTCCGCGTATCATGACTAATAAATCATCTCGCGTGAAACTTCCTGCTCCAGAGTCGCGCGCAGAATCACGACCGCGCCAGAATTCCGGCGCGCATAACGCACGCCCGTGAGCATGCTTCGCGTGCACGGCGAATTTAGCGGTATTTACTTTGAGGATCCTCGAAACACAACTCGTCGGAAACCAAAGTTCGACTGTGCGAGAAAGAGGAAGGGAGAGAGGGAGAGAAAGAGAGAGAGAGAGAGAGAGAGAGAGAGAGAGAGAGAGAAAAGTGCAAATAGTCTTTGTGGTCTTTTTCGCTTGTTGCCTCTTCTCTTTTTCTTGCTAAAACTCGAATCGAGATTTTCATCTTACTTTCAACCTTAATATTTTATTTAACGTCTACTTTGACACTCTGAAGCTAATATTAACTTCTTTTGAGTCTACTAAACTTTAAAACTCTAAGCATGGATAAAATTTACCCAGGCCAATTTTTCAAACCTCACTGTTCTTGAAAATATGTTTTAAAATTGTGATAAAAAAAATATTAAATTTTGATCATTTTTCCGGGAGTTATGAACAAAAGAAGATACATTGGGTAAAAAACCCATGTTTAAAATTTACGTAACTTTTTAGTGTCTAGGGTTTTAGGATTAATTTACTAATTTTGTCGAGAGGTCACTTTAGATGTTACAAGTGGCATCTTATGCGTTTCTTGCCACTCAGAGACGCTAAGTAGAACTACTTAGTAGGACTTACTTAATTTTCATGTCTATCAAACATACACTGATCCTCAAGAATATACAGATGTTAGAAAGTTCCAAACCGAAAGTAAAAAAAAGCTAAAATTTTAACTAAAAAACGCTCTTTTGACAGAATCTTAATGCATTAAAAAGTAAATGTAAAAATTCTCTTGGACAAAAAATAGCTTTATATCGAACAGCTGGCAATAGTAATTAGCGCTCTGAAATAATCCGTCATTTTAACGTCAGTTAAAACAATATAAGAACTACTTCCCTCCCACGCGTGTGTGTGCGAGCACGTATGTTTGCGTATGTATGTGTTCGCTGATTCGCCGTTTCAACAGTTACGTGGAGTTTACGCGTACGAAATTAGCGTGCTCCTTTGTTTGTTTACCGTAGCGCATAATATGGCATAGTCTGAGCGCGCGATAGTCGAGAGAGAGAGAGAGAGAGAGAGAGAGAGAGAGAGAGAGAGAGAGAATGAGAGAGAAGGAAAGAGAGAGAGAGATCGTCGCTTCTAAATAGAGTACCTTTCCGGTTCAGGCCAGGGTCTGCTTCGGTAAATCTTGGCGACGGTTAGTTAGCAAGGTTAGTTGGCTGCATCCCTCCCCGCGCGCGTGTGTAGTTCACGGTGTGTAGTTGTAAAACCACCCCGTGGCCAAGAGCAGACGGCTTCGCGGCGGCGATGACGTCTTTTTGTCCTCGTTTCGCGGGGATTAGGGGCTCTCCCGGGTGGATATTAAATGAGCGATTACCGCATGGAAACGACGTGGGCGGAGGAAACCGTGTAAGGATTATTATCTGACCCTGATAGAGCATGTCAGCAAGAAAGAAAGAGAGAGAGAAAGAGAGAGAGCGAGAAAGGGAGACCAGAGGCTATTTACACCGACGACGTCGATATTAAATTCTATTTTCGCAAGTCGACAGGAAACTCCCGTTGCCGTTGGTCGTCGGCTACAATCGATGTCGCGTCTCGAAGGGGGCGAGAGAGAATTTCCCGAGGGAGACAGAGGTACGGCACACGATAAAACTCTGCCGTTCGCCCGTCGGTTCCAATTTCGTGTAATTAACGGGCGAGATTAGCGGCCCGAGAGACGAGGAGAGGAGAAGAACAGACAGCCGATGGAAAGAGTGAGCGGCCGGGAACGAGTGTTTAGATTAGGCTTCAGCTTAGGATTTAATTAAAGGGATGATGAGTCCGCGATCTGTAACGACTTTGTATCTTCGCTCAACGTATCCCCCGGCTTTTCGCGTCTTCTTTTATATTTTTCTTGTATTTTTCTTGTATTTTCCTTATATTCTTCTTGTATTTTCCTTACATTTCGCTATACTTCTACAGTTGCATATGGTGTGCGAGTCATAACACTCGAGCGCCACGTCGAGATGCACTCGTTATGTATTCCATTGTCTTCGCAACTTGAATCTCCATTCTCACGTCGTGAGAGTCAAGTGTATGTGCGCGTGTAACCTTCGCGACCCGCGCAAGATCAAGAGCAAAAGAGAATTTAGTTAATATCCGGTACAACCTTATCTCCCTCAAGAAGATGGTCGGGAACAATCGAACGAGATATCGCAGGCTGCGAAGAATGAAAGCGCGCAATCATTGAATCGAATCTCCCGATCTTGAATGTGCTAAGGAATTTTGCGGCCCTTGACGTTGCCATTTGAATCTTAAAACGAATCGCCGAGGAAAAAACGACAAGAGTATCTGCTTTACCCGCCGTGTACACTGAGAGAAAAAGTTTTGCTATTATTAAGACTGAAATACTCGCGAAACATCGAAAGCAAATAAAGAAGAATCCACTCGGCTCAAACACAGAAACCAAATCTAATATGCATGGACACCACGAAAGCCTAAAATATCAAAAGAATTTTGCTAATTTATCAAAATACTAGTTGCAATGATAACTGTTCGAACTGTTTTCCTAACGATCATCAAACAGCAAACATACTTCTAATAACCAACTCTTTTAAAATGAATCAGTCAAACATCACTGAAAAAAGTGTATATACACTGATTGCAGTTATAAGTGTTGCACTGAAAGTGCTCAATGTTATACTCATAACTAATATCAGTGACTATTCACTGATTCACTTTGAGAGAGAAGAGATTTTTCTCCGCTTCCACTCCTTTATTTTTTCTTTCTGTCCTCGAAACGAGTGCGGATGTTTCGTTTTAAGAATACATCGCAATTTGTTGTCTCTGGAGCAACTTCTTGATTTTATTATGTCCCACGCTATCGATCTCCCATTTCCCATGTGTCGAGTGGAGCACACCTCTCGATATTTTATGACAAATATCGCGGCCGCTCGCCGTCAACTTCTCTCGCCGCTCTCGTCGATATTCATGCCTGCCCATGTTGTCGATACTAGGCGCACGCATTTGCACGGGTGAACGAATGTCGGCGAAAATAGAAACGCGAACCGGCGAAACGAGGGATTTCCATTTTCTCCGAACTGAACGCCGCCGAACGGCCG
Organism: Odontomachus brunneus; assembly: GCF_010583005.1. NCBI lineage: Eukaryota > Metazoa > Arthropoda > Insecta > Hymenoptera > Formicidae > Odontomachus > Odontomachus brunneus. Next base: position 1,979,374 of record NW_022639461.1, on the reverse strand, counting down.
AATTCTTTCGGGAGACGCCCGCATTATAAAATGTTTCTCGTGCGGCAGAGTACACTGCTGAGTACGCAAAAATATCGATTTAGATTTTCTTCATTTAAATGTAATCGAAGCAATATATTTCGATTCAACGATTTATTCGAGCAATGAATCAATCAAAGAATATTTAATTAACGATTGATTGCAACGAATTCGGTTAAAGACTGTTCAACTGACGACTGATCTGAGGGGAAAATAATAAAAAATCGTTCGATTAATAGTTTAATTTAGTAAGTTTAATTAAAAGCACTCTGCTTAAGGGGAAATCAATGACGAATTATTAATTTGATCAATGACAAAATTCAATTATTAATTGAATGATCTTTGATTCCCTTTGTTTATATCAATGTTAATTAAATTCGTTGAAATCGATTGTTAATTAAATGGTCTTCAATTGAAGTAGATCATATTAATGTTAATGATAATTAAATACGATCATTAATTAAAAAAGTAATTAGTTACTCGTAATCCTGATACACTGTAATCCTTCACGTATTGTTGACTACATAATCGTATTGTCGAAACAAAATGACAAGCACACAAACAGCAAATAAAATAAATATCACCTACATCCCATGCTTTTTTTGAAGAATTTTCTGATTGTTTTTCCAAGAAGGCGTATCGGTGAAAGGGGATTTTGTCGTTAAAACGAAAAATGTTGAAAATTTGATACATTAAGCCATAATTCAGTTAAAATAGTATCAACCAAATATTTGGTGATTGTAGCCAAAAATTGAATTGTATATGTTTTTCTTTCTCAATAATACATGTACTTGATACGTGTAAAAAAATATAGTAATATCAACCGGAGGATAAAGTTCCGAAAAGTCCCAGATTTTTTGAAACTCAGTATTATTACGTATTTTGACGCGCTGATTACGAATATCATATCAGTAAAAATTGGCGACTACTTGATTTTCATGATAAAAACCATGAAGAACCCATAAAAATTATAGTTTTTTTACGTTTATCTCAGTACGAAAAATCATGATAAATGTTTTAGACAAAAGCTTTAAATTTCACAGAGATAAATATCTTAGGTTAAATATATTTTCACCGCACAAATAATAGTTTACCTCAGTGAGATCTAAAACTTTTGTTTAAAACATTTATCATGATTTTTCATATTTACTAAGATAAACGTAAAAAACTATAATTTTTATTGGTTTTTCATGGTTTTTATCATGAAAATGAAGTAGTCGCCAATTTTTACTGATATGATATTCGTAATCAGCGCATCAAAATACATAATAATACTGAGTTTAAAAAAATCAGGGGTGAGTACTTTTCGGAACTACACCCGAAAACTGTAACAGAGATCTCTTGCGCGAAATCTGCTCACTTTTGAAAAATAACACGTGCAAAAAAATGAACGCGTTCTAACACGAAATCGTCCGACAACGATTTGTTCGTTGCATTTACGAATGCAGTGATCGATCGAACGAGTAATCGTAGTTGTCCAGCCGGGCAGATTTCAGAGCAACAAGTCGCGCGATACGTTACACAGATAAGGTTCGATCGACCACTGCAGTGCTTAAACTTTGACGAATATCCACTGACTCTATTGAGACTCTATTCGTCTCGCTATTTATTTATAGAAAGCACCGCGCTTCCGATCAACACGTTCGCAGACGCAATTCGTAGCGGAAATTATTACGCTGTTCACAATAAGATATATGTAAAGGCTCTGCTGATGCACAACTGGAGTGAGAGAATGAAGGCCTAGAGGAGCCATTCGCGAACGTTAGTGCGTTAGTGTTAAATTTATACTGTGGACAGAGATGAAAATGATCTAATCTGACTCGGGCAACTTATTCGATAAATCACGGTAAATCGCTCAGTATAATTTTGCAGAGCTAGTGAAATGGTAATCTAGAAAATAATTATGGAAATAGAAACATTTTTACACAAAACTCAAAAGGAGAGCATTTAGCTTTTGAGGTAAGTAAAACACTTTATTTAACTATTTTCCAAAAAAATACTTGAATACTACTGTATATTAATATACTATACAGGATGTAAAATTAAAGCTATTATTTCTAAAACTAAGCGAATTATAAAATTTTTTCTATCAACCGTTTAGCATCGAAGGTAACATCATTTGATGAAGTAAATTTTTTACGTGGAGCCTCGTTAAGACAAATTAAAAAATACTTTGATTTTGTTAACTGTCGATATAATAGCTTGCACATAATACCTTTATCTTTACGCCCTGTATATAGAGCATATTATAATTATGAAAATCGTGTCACGTGCGCTTGACACTGCCAAACATTATTCCCCTCTCACAGTACAAATTTAATTTCGCACATCCGCGAATAGCTCTCATAAGCCTTAATTCTCACACTCTAGTTGCGATTTATAATGCAAAACACACGTGCAACACGTCGGGAGTTTCGTCGCGATGATTTTTGCACAATTTGCAGAGTCGCGAATGAATAAGAGTGAATAAGCGCGGGAAGGGGCGGGTTGAAATTTCTGCTTCGTTGCGAACGCTGCTGCTGCCGCCGTTGTTGCTCGACACCGCGTTAACTTTGAAGCCGCGGTGAAATGCGGCAATCACAACGTAATCCAAGGACCGGCACGGTCGAATTTTAATACGGCCGGATTACATATTTCGCGACGGACGCGACCAAGTCCGACGCGGAGGGCACGGATGGACACCCAATTACGGTCGGTTTAGATTCGGTCATTACGGCCAACACACGACGCAACCGGTCACGCTAACGCTACGAATCCCAGTTCTCATTAGGGAGATCGATATCAGAGCCCCTGGCCTATTATTGTTTACCGAGCGTGACAGGTCTATATGCAATTTACGGGAAATTGTTCGCGAAATCTCAATTCCGAGCGCGTCCGTTGTTAGAACTTACGATCGTTCGCGTAAACGCATCGGGCACGATGTGACGTGACAGCGAAAGAATTCCAATAATTAATTAGAAACAGTCGAATAGCGTTATCCGCAAATCAGAAGCACACTCAAGCGCCTGTCGAACTCGTGTCGTTGTATCTTTTTTGTATTTGCGATAAGGTACACATTGGCAGTTGACAATTGATCCTCCGTTTCTTTCATTTTACTTTTCTGCGTGCGAAACTGCACCGTCGTGTATATTGTTACGTTCCATGTCGCAAATTGGAAAGTAAATTGGAAATGTAACATCTATTATCACACACAAAAGCATTCTTCTTAAGAAAGCAGATTACTCTGTTTGCTTTCCTTTCTTTGAGTCACAGTTATCTCTAATAAAGAATATTTTTTATGTATACTTTTCTGTGAGTGATTTTTTTCTTTTTAATTACATAGACAAAGTTATTGTCTTATTTCGTGTAAGAAGAGAAGAAATGGATCTCTGTACGGGGTTAATTGGCGACTGTTTTGTCTTTACGTTTCACGATGAGGAGACGCGTCGCGGCGCGAGCGAGAAATTACAAAACACAGCGTGGTCGTAATGTCAATAATAATTCCTGTCGTTGTGCGGTTATACGTGAGCGAAATTACAACGGCGTGACGACGTGACGCATAAAATCGACGATCATGGGGGCTTTAAAGGGATGAAAAAAGATGAGAAAACTGGTATAACGATCGTATTTCGCTCCTCTCTCCTCTGCCACTCTCTTTTCCTGTTAGCATAGTTAATATCCGATGGACGTGAACGAGACCCGTCTCAGAAATCGCCCGGGACGAACGGGTGCTACGTATCGAGCAAAGAAGAACGCGGGCTTTGGTGACGAGATCGCGAATGGGGGTGGAGGGAATCAATGAGGATGGCGACGCCCGTCCGGGGCGCCGATGCCTGGCTACGCGTCGAGACGCTTCTCAAGTTCGCACGACGGTCACGCAAACATTCGCCGTCCCGTGAAGGGAAAAGAAAAGGACGAAAAGGAAGAAGAGTCGAGAAGAGTTGGCGTCGATCTCGCGGTAACACTGGCCGAGTAGGAAAATAAAAACGGACGGCGTCGCAATTAAGATTGGCCGGTGAAGCGAGTGACTTCGTTTGCAATCTGATCAAGAACGATTATCTTTCGCGTTGCTCTGCATACGGAAGCACGCACACACGCACGCACGCACAGTCAAGAGCGAAACCGTTTAAACATCCTTCTTTCTTTCATGACAACATCTTTCTTTTTGAACTTAGGAGCCCATCCATTTGTCACATTTGGAAATCATTACTCACGGACTTGCGCGGTAATCAGTTACGACAGGAGCCGAATTGACAATACGTAGTGCAAAAATAAATTTTACCGAGGCAATATGAAAACGTGTCAATACATCCGAGAGTATTCCGCATTGAAAAGTTATTCTAATATTTGGAACCAAAATATTCGATACACATGATTTAGTTGGCAATACCGCGTGTTTTCTGCTTGTATCAAATAGAATACATTAGCGAGAAAGCAGAACAAGCGGAAATTCAATTTTTAGTTGCAATCGCAAATATTCGGCTAATCCCGTTTTAACCAAATCTTGCACCAAATTTTCGTTTTGACAATAACATTATTTTTTCAACGCGGGTTAAACAATAGTGGTGCTCGAAGAATTGCAAAATCTTGTGCTTCGAATTTAAGAGACATCTTACGAATAGCCTAAACTGAAAGTCCAAGAAAAATGTAAATATGAAAGTAATGCGAGAGAGAGAGAGAGAGAATTAGAGACAGTATTACTTTCATACCTACATTTTTTCTGGATTTGCGGTTTGGATTGTGCCATCGGATGTCTTTTATATATTTGAAGCACAAACTGCACCGGCGCAATCCGAAATACTCTCGGAGGTATTAACGCGATTTCACATATTGACTTAACAAAAGTTACCTTCACATCACCTACTGTCATCTCGGCTGCTGTGTCACAACCAATCACCGCGCAAATCCGTGAGCAATGCAGGGATGGGATTTCGAGGATGGAACCGCATCAATAAATATATGACAATTGACACATAGAGAGCTTCGATTGTCAAAGCGTTGCACGTACGTGACTTCTCTCAATGTGCATGTCAATTGTCATATATTTATCGGTGCGGTTTCGTCCTCGAAATCCCATCCCTGAAGCAGTGGTCCTCGAATGTGACGACTACGACGGGTTACCAACTTCACGAGAGACAGAGAGAGAGAGAGAGAGAGAGAGAGAGAGAGAGAGAGAGAGAGCGAGAAAGAAAAAGCGTTTAAATGGTTTCTCCCTCAACTGTACAAACCGTACACAAACGCACACACAGAGCGCGTGAGGGCGCATGCATGATTCCACGATATACTCCGCTTTATATTTTCCATCGAGCGAGTTGCATCCTAATCTGCATCCGCACTGGATAGCGATGCAAATCGCACGCATGCAAATGGTAACAAGATAGCCGCGCGGCGAGAGCGCAACGTCATATCGAGTGCGGGGACAGAAGTACATTCGCTGCGTATAGGAATGAGACACAAATCCACGGCTTTGCCCGCGTCGCGCTTTATTCATCGGTAGCCGTCGATTGTTTCTGCTAATTGCGAGCGCGCCGTGCACCGTGCGACTCCTAATCTCGCGGATTCTCTCTCGGCACGTATCCTGCACGCGCACGTGATACGCGGCACATATTGCAAGCGGCTTAATGCAAGGCGCTCTCCGTGCGCGGAATGCGATCGGGCGCGGAATAAATCCGGGACGCGCGTAAGTGTGAGTGAGAAGCGGCGCGGAATGAAAAAGTTCCGAATGAACGATGCCTCGAGGCGATTCGGCGAATCGCGAATTTCAGAAAGCGACTTTCGTTCTGCGTGGCTTCCGCGCGCGTTTCGCGAATGCCGACGGTGCAACGCGTTGCCGCGGAATACTTTGAATTCGTGGAATGATAATATATCGCAATAACTTTAACGGCGTCTCTCCCAAACAGCGATCCCTTCGTCGACGTACAAACATGTTTCCTTCGACACGCTTCGGAATGCAGTTCAACGTGAAAATTTGTCCCTGAGTAATTCTCATAAGACAGATCTTTTAATTTAATTTAATTTAATTTAATTTTGAAAAATGTCAAAAGAAAAGTGTCCAAATCATCTCGTAAACAAATGCGTTAAGCTTGGGCGAATTAGTTAACATTAATTAGATCAAAATTTATTAGTCTCTTAAATTGTTTGCATTATGTCTGGATATGTACGTGGATTATGATTATTTTATTACACAAGACGTAAAGTAATTCTGACAATTTTCTGACACTTTTTGTTACACACACACACACACACACACACACACACACACATATATATATATACACAAACGCGGTGTATAGGTAGAACTCATCAAAAACTGCACACAGAATTCCTCTACCATTCCGCAAAAACAACCACGTAAAATTTTAAGTTATTAATCAAAGAAGATCGATGAATGATCACGTGTGATAAATGTTAAGGTTTTGTTCAAACTCAATGTATACGTAAATTACTTTAATAATTTGCACGACGATATCGTTGAAGTATGATGAATTATTCGAACAGTCTTCGTGTAGGTATCGTAAAAAAAGTTTGCGCTTAAAATCACACGCTGCCGTCCGCGACGGCGTTGCATCTATCGAAATATTCGGTCGCGGCCATTTTTGTCCGAAAGACAAAATGGCGAAGCAGCCGCCGCATGAGCGCAATTATACACGAATCGTGCTGGTGATAATGCAGTTAACGTAAAGCATCTATGTAATTAGTTTTATGGCACAGTGAACCCGAACGCGCGCTCATTAAATCGTAAAAGAGTTATTTATCGTTCGTTGAAACAATCAGTGGAGTGTCCTCGGACGTTGAACGGCACAAAGGCCGCGCAACGCTCCCTGGATGACCCGAATAATCGAGTGCCCGGATAACCCCGATTCGCGACCGATGAAGAACCACGTGGAAGTAGGATAATAAGAGATTTTCAGGCGGAGAGAGAGAGAGAGAGAGAGAGAGAGAGAGAGAGAGAGAGAGAACACTTCCAGGCTCTTCCGAGGGGCAGCGCGGTCGCGCGCTCAAACGAGATCAGAGCGAAGGTCCTTGAGAGCGATCGCCTCCTGCGCGGATGCGGTGAACTTTAACGAGAATTTTAATGCCTGCCATCACCAGGTCGAGGAGTCGGGAGCGCGGACTTTTCGAGGAAAAAAGGAGCCGCGAGACAGCGGGGGCGTAATTATGGCTACGCCGATCTCCGGTTATTTATTTGCTCTGCGCTTTTTCAGCCCGGCGCGAGCGAGAAGCACCCGCTCGCTCTCGCCATGCTTTAATTAACATGTCCCGGCTCCAATACACATTCTCGACACTTGGTGTATATTTCAAGCGAGGCGTCTTCGTCTTGTTTTCTTTCTTCCTCATCCTCCCTCTCCTTCCTCGTCGGTGCAGGTGTAAAAGTGAAGCTTCATCCTGCCTCGTTTCTTCTTCGCCGGTGTATCTTAATTCCCTCACTTTTCGCCCACTCGGCGAACTTGACGTTCTACTGCGCGCGATAACACGCTTGCACCGGGCGCGGTTATTTTTAACGAGATCGCCAGGTGTTAAACGTGTTTTCTTAGTCTTGGTCTCCTCGGGAGAAATTAATCGATCGGATTATGCACGGGGACGACTTGTGAGCTGGTTGGCAAGAACGATTGTCACTTCGCCTCGCTCTCCCCCCGCCGAGGCGAATTTCCTTCGGTCGTTAATTAAGTACACATCGAGATGAAGTTTCGGGAGCTTTCCTCGCGATCTTTTCCTCCGTTCTTTCGCCGGTACGAAACCCTCGTAGGACGTCGAGGGACAGCGTCATTCTGATTGGGAAAAGTAATTGGAGCAATTTCGCTAATGCACACCCGGGCCGAATATAGCTTCAGGCCCGACACGGCTTCGTTTCCACTCACCCGCTCGCCCACACACATAATTGATTGTGCCCGATTCTTTTGACTGCCTGAGCATTCGCGTTGAGGTCTTTATTATAGTATATACGTTGTCCGTGTGATTCCTTCGCTACTTCCGCTGAAAGGTGGTTAAAAAGACAAGGAAAAAGGAAACCTTCGAAGCTCGAATGGTTCCCTGCATAAGTGCCTTACTCCATATTTTATGAGGGAAGATCAGAGAGAGGAAGGGAGGTTAAGCCGCCCTCGCGAAGCCAGAAAAACGGATTGGTCGTGACGGGATATGCGGAGCGACCGCTTGAGTTAAACTCGACGTGGGGGTGCCGGCAACTTACGCGATGACAACGCGATTTCCTTTACGACTTATTACGAGTTGCGCGCGCGCGATACGAGCGCGTTTTACAACAAAGTTTACGAACGTCATCGGATAACGATGCCGGAGAACGCGACGTCGCGGAACGACGTGGTGGCAGCCAAGGGTGCGCAACATGGCGAGGCGATAAAGTCGCGCGAAGACACGGCGGGGCGCGACCCTCGAGTATATGCATAAACGCGAGTCGCGGGCTTATGGCGCGCATTATTTGCAAGAGAACGCCGTTAAATTGTATCACTCGGTTTATTCGTGTCCGGGCGAACGTCTGTGACACGCGACAGAGCGCAAAAGCGCTGCAAGAAACAAATGTGCGGTATATGCGCGCGTCCTTACCACCCCGAGGCGTATAAATTAACTCTGTCGCTCCCCGCCTCGGGTCCCATTTTCGCTTTTCAGAAACACGATTATTCCTACAATGCAAATCCCGTAGCTGTTGTACTTAATGTTGGAATATTTCACAGCCTTGCCGTTTGCCAGCTCTTAAACGGAGATTTTACGTCTATCGCGTTGAAATGAAAAATATCCGATACTTTGGTATCACGTTAATCCTGCAAATATCGTCAAACTTGAAGGATTAATGCAGAATCCAGAGAGAGATATATGTATATATATATTTAAAGAGCCTATTTTTCTATTTTGATACAAATAATTACTTATTGCCGTTTTTAGGCTTCGAGGCCGTGTTGAGGCTTCGAGAAGCGTTTATTCAAGAACTACTCAATAGTCGATTGTTAAATTTTTTATCTACATTTAAGTTTTACTTTTAGTTCCAATAAACAGTGCATTAATCATAACTTACTCAACTGCAAATGGAATATGTGTACGATAAATAAATATGAAATAACTAATATAGCTAAATAATACAACAAATTTTTCTTTTTATAACTCTTTGTTATTTTTATTTTTTTTTATTAAAGTTGGGGATTTTGATTTTAAAATTTGAATATATTAAAAAATGTAAAGATAGGAATTGTAAGACTAAGATAACGGTTGTTATATATGTTATGTAAACATTAATAAGGATCTAAATTAGATTTCTGGACATACTAACAAGTAAACCTATCCAAAAGGTATATTCCGATTTCTTTCTCATTTGACACAAATATAGAAGTACAAAAAATATTTAGGTCATATTTTTTCATTTTGGTCCACTTTGAATTTCATGAGCAGTTTATATTTTTTGATGTTCTCACTCCTATCATCAACAAGTACAACAAAAATGCATAAGACATAAAATTGAATACAAGATATAGTTAAATAATTTTAACAAAATCAGCATAGTTGAGACACAAACCATTCTAAATTTCTTTAGCCGAGATTCCAACCGAAATATTTCAAATCTGTGGTAAATTAATCGAAAATAGTTCAAATCTCGGCCGAACCGAAAAATTGTTTTTTATAAATAATTTTTTACATGTTTTGTTAAAACATTTTATTATTTATACAAATAATTTTACACATTTGATTTCATATTCATAATCAGCAAACCAAAAACGCCTATTCTTATATTAAATTTTATTTCTTATGCATTTTTGTTGCATTTATTGATGATAGGAGTGAAAACATTCAAAACTATAAACTGCCCGTAAAACTCAAAGTGGGCCAAAATAAAAAAATATGACCTGAATATTTTTTTGTATTTCTACATTTGTGCTAAATTAGAAAGAAATCGGAGTGTAACTTTTGAGTAGGTTTACTTGTAAAAGATTCGTATTTATGGGCTATTATTAAGGTGATCAGACGTCCCGATTTTTCACCCTTTATCCCGAATTTTTTCGAATGCTATTCGGGACACCAATTTGTCATCATTTTCAAATAATTTTCGGATCTTTTTATCCCCCTCCCCCCGCTTCACATTTATGAAGTGTCTCAAATTCAGGACTGGGAAATTTGATTACTATTATTCATATGTTTACATTGATATTTTATGTTATATGACATGTATTATTACAGATTTACCAATAGCTAGCTATAACGGAATTATTTAACAAACAATAACAGGTGGCAAATCTCGGCCTTATAATAAATTCTAAATCTCGACTTGGAATATCGAAAATGTCACGTATAATAAGTGATTTGACGCACCTGGAAATCTATGATGTATCATCCCGCCGGCGTCCTGCGCCCTCCGTCCTGGCTTCTCAGACTCAGCACTCTACTCTTGATTTCTTCGTCGCACAGGACACTCATCACCACTGACGCAAACACTCGCGATACGACGATTCGATCGGAGAAACGGGTGTTAATTAGTGCGATACCCACGAGAGTCCGATGACATACTTCAAAGTCGGCGGAATACATTTCTATCACCGGCGAGAAAATGTAAATAACGTACCGATACACATACTCCGCGCCGTGGTATGCGTATTGTTCGTCGGCTCGAGACGTAATGACTTGGTCTCGCGGGAAAGTATACAGCGCGCGAGAGTATCAAAACAATACGCGCCGTCGAAAGGGCAAAGTCACTTCCCGCCGATTGCGAGCCATCGTCGCCTGCTGATTAATGACAAGATACGCGACGTCGAAGAAATCGCAGCATTAACGCTCTCAAAATATTCCGGATTTTCGGGGTTATCAAATTATGAAATGATAAAATTACCAGGACGGTGAAACGCATAGCGTTGGAGATATTGGAAATGTCGCTTATAATGTTCGACGATCGACATCGATCAACACTCAATCGTTAATTAACGCCGCGTTTCCGACCGATTCGTATTTCACGTGACATCATTGAGCGCTCAGCTACGATGACAATCAGGACTCCAGGACGGATTACAGGACGCAAGAAAGCAGGCGAGGCTCTTACAACTCTTTCTTCTTTAATTCTTCGCAATTTCCTCTCAAATTCTATCGAATTTCTATCCCGAATAAAAAATAATAGTAAATATATCATGTAAAAAAGAAGTTTCTTATTGTATTTACCTATTTTTCAGATGCTTATTAGATCATTTAATATTTATTTATCACAATACTCCACCTACAATTGCGTAAATCGCATAATTAATTGTTTAATCACATTGTTTAATGGAATGAAAGATATTCAGAACAATTTAACCGAGTAAACTATATTGCGAGAGATAATAGAATATTAAGTGATTTTTTATATCTTTTTTCAAACTTCAACAAAACTGCAACCGAAGCAATGTAAGCAATCAAAGGACAATGATCATATAATGGATATTAATTATCCAAGTGGATATAATCCAAGTGGATTAATTATCCAAATGGATATAATGGATATTAATTATCCAAGTAATTAGAATTCGCGTAGATTTAATTCTTTTCGCGGAAAATTCTGTTTTTCGATCGAACGCGAGGTCGTAGGTAACGAGTACCTTCGACAAAAGGGTCGGACAGTGTCGATACTCGCAGTGTCCAGCGCGAGAAACGAATAAAGGTGTTGATAGGTTGTTAAATTCAAATAGCCGCAATCACGCGACGCTCACACGATCGCGCTACACGTGTGTGCGCGCAGTTCAAAGCAAGAAAAATCCATAAACGAACACTTTTGCCGGAAACGCCCGCTGCATAGATCCCTTTGGTATCAGCGGGTTTCGCGCGCAAACACGTCGAAATCGATCAGACGTATCCCGTCGATTGACGTACACGTACAAATAAACGGTTCGACATATGCGATTCGCCTCGATTATCTTGAGAGCGCGTTTCCGATAAATCACCGTCCCGCGCCTCGTTCCTTATTCGTATTTTTAGTAGGTTTCGACTTCACTTCCGCGAGACTGAGAAAGAGAGAGAGAGAGAGAGAGAAAATATATGTTTTTGGAGGTAGTCATCCCTTCGGATTGTACAAGCGTTGTAACAAGCATTTAAAGAAATAGCAGCCTGCATATAAACAGGTGTTGCAGATTACATCTAGTGAATAGACACATCGGGATCTTTCCACCGTAATCTTTCCTTCATAATTGCATAATTACGTAATTACATAATTATGATAATTTCTTAAGATACATCCACAAATAAACCATAGTAAAGGTTGATAGTGATATTGATTAAGGAGGAAAAAAGAGATGAACCAAGTGATGATCAGGTGATGAAATCGCGACACGTGTCACATACTAGTGTAGATCAAATCGTCTCGCGGGATTTAGGACGAATGTGTGGTTACAAGAGACAGAGAGCTCGACGATGAGACACAAGGGAGAGCTCGCCAGCGAGAGACGCAAAGCGGGAGATACAGGGACTCTTTTATACACCACGGATGAGCGTAAATGGGTGCTCTCCGCCGAGATGGATCTAGAGTACATCTCACTTCACGACGGATCGAGGGTCGTTATCTTTCCCGGAGGAGAGCGTGTCACCCTCCGCACGAGATCCTGCGAAGATTTAAAAATGTATGTTCTTCGGAGAGATTACCCGAGAACTCAGTCGCCGAGCGCTTCGGCTTTATTAATGCCGCGACGAGTAAAATATTGATAAATGACGGATACGTGTTCGTTATGAGCGATTAAAATAAACCGACGGTATCTTTCTCTCGGCTGGGATCTCGATGGAATACCACAAGCATCGTGGAATTCCGCCGTGTCGTGTACTGCAACTGTTCTCCACTACTTAACAGATTTCAAATAAATAGAACTTTGAAAGTTTAATTGCTGAGATAATTAACGTCGCGAAGTAAAAAGTTATAACGACCAAGTTGGAACAACAGCATCCTGTCACCCTTTTTCGCGCTAAGGGAGAGCCGACGCCAAGCTCGTAAAAGAGTCCATGGTTGAAAAGGGACGCAGTAAATCTTGAACACTCTATATAAAGCACCCACCCTGTATTCTCTTTCAGCCGGACATTCTTTGATCAATCTAGCGTCCGTTTTCCCTTGAAAGTTTGATTGGGTTCCATCTTTCTCCATAAAATTTTCATCAGGACTTTGAATGTCTCGCCTTAAAACTATTTTCTCAAGTTAAAATTCTGCCGGAGTAAGGCCCACGTGAAAGTCAGATATCCTCATCTAATTACGCGGTCCAAAGTTTAAAGTATGAAAATTGAACGAATTACCAATCATTTATGCCTCAATAATTGATCAAGGAGTCAGCGAATAAAAAAAAGTATAGAGAAGAAAAAAAATTGGAAATATGGAACAGAGTGGTAAAATATGAACCTAGACTGATTTCTTAAACAATTGTTGCGATACGATATGTGGCAGTAACCACTAAAATAAATGTAACCATTAAAATCTTCAGCCATCAAGGAGTTTGATGTCAGCACCACGTTTACAGTGTTTACAGTGTTAAGAGAAATCATTTCGTTTCCTTCCTGTTAAAATTTTTCACAAAGTAAGATTAAAAAATCTTGTTCCTGTCTTAATCGATAATCTACTATATTAGTTATGATAAACTTAAAAAATGTAGAGTAGACAATTATTTAGAAATATTTTTCTTACTTTCAGTAAGATTCGTTGAATTATTTGAAAAATAGCAATCAGTAACATGGATCATGGTCTTCTATATGCAGCAAGATATTCATTCCATATGGAACACAAAAAAATATTATGCTCTTTGAACAGTAAATTTTTTTCCTGATTATGAATATATTGTAAGAGATATATTTGTTGAACACTGCACGGAGAAAAATAATTTTGCTCTTTTAGCAAAATCGTCGTTGCTACTGCATATTCGTAGTGACATGAAAAAAATTTAGTTGATGTAATTAATTTCACAAATTATTCGTTATCAGAGCAGAAATAGTTTCGCTGCTAGGATGGAAAAAATTTGTTGAATGTATTTGTCCTAAAAGTCACGTTAATTTGCTATTGATGCAAAATAATGTATCCTTAACAAATTTATTTGTTATCGGAGCAAAACTGCAACTGCTTGTATAAATCCATCATGGTTCTTATAGCAAAATAATTTGTAGATTCAGTAAATTATATCCAGCAAATAGTACTCTTAGCAAATCTTTTTGCTGTCCATATAATAACGAAAAGATTTTGCTAGATCAGCAGAAAATTTGCTAGGCCAGCAAATTATTTTGCTCCGTGTGCTGACAGTTATTATATATAGTATTTTCAATAATTATCTACTTTGCGATTTTGAAATTTACCATAGCTAATATAGCAGCTATGTTTTTGCATTTATTGATTAAGAGGCAATTATCATTATTTAATATTAAGAGGCAATTAATATTATTTAATATTGAATTTTTGAAGCAAAAAAGTGGCTCATATTCTCACCTTCTCTCTCATGGAAAAATCTGAATCGCCCGATGCGATTCACAAGAATAATAATCGTCCGGGAGAACGACTGCTCATTACAGCTTCGGGAATTACCCGGTCGCCTCACGATCCCTGTTCGCCGTCTCTCGAGAGCGATACATAGGGGTGTAACGGAAGGAGTGGTAATTAGATGACAGAGACTCGAATTTATGGCTCGCGATTCCCCGTGCGTGTGCATCGCGTTCTCACCCGGCGAGAGATAATATCGCGCTCGCGAGTCGGCCAAGACGCGACCAGCGGAAAATGGCGAACGAGAAACAAAATTAGCGCGGCATAATTAATCCTTCGCGCTGTCGTTGCCCCTTTCGCGTAAATGAAGCGCGATCTCGACGATTTACGATGTCACTGCTGGACGTCGTATTAATTGCTTTACGCTCATGGAACATTTGTAGGATATTAACGATCGTCGCGCGCGAATTTTGTCGAGAAGCCATTTAACTTGCTGAAAGACACCGATAATCATTCCCATATTAGCGAATTATGCATCTTCCATATGAGAGATGATATTGAAATTAATCATTACAAATATAATTAAATGGATCCTATCAAAGAGATATTGAGAATTATAAATTCTCGAGATATAAAGCGAAAGAGTATCAGATGTTTCTACATTTTGAATAATTTATACATTCACTTCATACGTTCACTTCATGACATACTGAACGTGAAATTGCTTTACAATTGTGGAACATTTGTCACGCAAATTTTGTTAAAAATCCATTCAACCTGTTGAGACACTAATAATCATTTGCATATTAGCGCGAGTTATGTATCCTTGATATAAGAGATGACACGTATAAGTTGACCCCACCAAAGATATTGAGAATTATAAACTCTCAGAATATAAAACAATGTGCCAGGTGTTCTTGCATTTGCACAATTTACATATTATTTTCGTTCGCTTCGTCGTACGCTTCGTGTGCGATATACCGCGTGAACTTTACTTTGCAATATCGCGCTCTCCTCGCTTCCTCGTTCAGGACGATAACAAGGCTTTGACTTAATAAAACAAGCTCATCGAATACTATGTATGCTCGCGGCACTTACATTATTATGCAATTCCAGTCCAGGAATTCGGAACTCGAGCTCCACATGACAGTCTTCGCGACAGCGGAAACGCCAACTCGACTACTAAGCGTCGGAAGTTAATTTAACTTTCCTCGACACTTCGCAGTGATTGTATTACCAGAATTGCCGGTGTTCAGATCAACTCCACTGTCGAGATTCGTCGACGCCATAAGATTTTTTCCTCCGATACATCGAGAGTTCGAAGGAATCGCGACGTGGCGTCCCACGGGACAGAGAGAATGAGAGGAGATACGCGAAGAGTATCGGGGCACAATTTCGAAAGTTGGCCGAGAATGAGCTCTAACCAAGGCGAATCCTGCGAAATCGTCCCAGTGACAGAAAACTTCGGAAGAACTGCAGTTATGAACGCGTGCGCGCGCACACGACCCGGCGATGTTAATCAAGAAGTTGCAGCGACGAGCTCGTAAACGTCGCCTACCTGTGCTTTCCTTCTTTTACTCTCTTCCTCGCCGCGCGGTCTCGCGAAACAAGATGGAAACGCCTGAGCAGCGCCTCGGCTTTCCTGTTGTTTTCCGAAATTGCGCTCGCCTAAGCCGCGAATACGCAATAAGGCTGCTCGCGTTTTCCCGCCTCATTTGCATTTGCGAGTGACTTCGGGTCGTCGTAACTTCTCCCGTCGCGCGGTAAGGGATAACGCGATTAAGGATTCGACTTGGTGCGCGCTCACAGAGTTTATCGCGAAACGTCATTTCGGTCGGTCGATACAGAATGATTATAGATTGAGATTATACAGTGTGCATCGTGAAGTGCGCTGCTATGCGCCCACACCTCTCGGTGTATGACTATACCTCGTATTACGAGGATTTATTGTTCAATTTATTGTCTAATTTTATCGTGTATTAATACTTGTGTCCATATTTCATATTTATCGGATTTAAATATATAACACAATCTCTCTGGATGCGATTGAGTTGCAAACACGGGGTCTGTAAGCTCCCCGGAGTGTTTTAATCTTGCATTTTGTGTACGTAAAAACATTAATAAACAAACGAAGCGCGGATTTTTGAACGATGTGGCGCACACCGCTCCAATTTTGCCTCGAGCATCGGCAATTTCCATGCTCGCGCACGAGCTGTTGCGAATGCAAATTAGGTGATATGATTGCGCGAGACATATAATATCGAGAGATTACCGATGAATCCGCGGGGAATAATAATAAAAGCAATAAAACACAATGTAATATCGATCATTATAGTTCCTGCAAGCACGTCAATCGCCAAACGACGAGCCGCTTGACAAATATGGACCGCCAAACGTTCCTGCCAAGAAGGGAAATTTCTCGCGGTCGAGAACACCGAGACCGTAAAACAGCCGAATGCCGCGGCCGTATGACGTGCTTACTGTTACGTATATCACAGCGGCGAGTGAACGATATATTCGGGAGTCACAAACGGGATATTAAATTAAAAACTCTTTCGGGGTGACCCACTTCCACTCACTTGAACATACTCCGCCGACTCTCCGAGCCGTCGGAGGCTCTGGAGCGTCTCTTATCTCTCATCGCTACATTTTCTGCGAGCGGCGGGAACTTCCAAAAAGAAGAAGGAAAGAAGGGAAGAGCCCCTGTGAAACAATTCATGCTCCAACAATTCCGTTCGCCGAGAGTCAAGATCGCGAGTTGTTTCGAATGCCCAATCCCCTGTTCCGCTTGCCTGCACAACGATAAACGATCGTCGAGGAACGATAATTCTCACGAATGCGCCGACTGCACATGCTAATCAGCATCCACACATCCGGAGGATCCTCGCTCCCGTTCGTTCGTTCGTTCGCCCCGGACTATCCCCCGCGAATATCCCCCACTCGACGCTGCTGCACGCGTGCACGCTGACGAGCTCAGCGGACGCGCGGTTGCACCGCGACAGCACTGACCTTGACTTTCCGACATCTCCGGGCGGCGATGGATCTTGACTGCCTCCTGAGCGCCTCCAGAGGAAAGCGTTGCCTTCAGGATGCGCCGGCGGATGCACCTCGTCACTGCACGGCGGCACCACCACCACTTTCTGTTCTTCTTCTTGTTCTTCTTCCTCGCGTTACCACCAACCTCACACCCGGTTAAAAGCAGCCGCGACCGGTCACGGACTCTCGCCGTCGCTCACGATTTCGCGGACGAGGGCGATTACTGGCGTGCAACGATCAGAGCGAACTGATGATGCGCGCGGCGGCGACGGGGGTTGCGGTGCATTTGACAAGGCGGGCGCGAAGATATGCACGCGGTGCACTCTCTTTCTCTCTTTCTCGTTCTCTCGCTCTCTTCCTGCCTCTCTCACGCGACGCGACGAACCACGAATCGCTCGCGGCGCGGCTTGGGCGGTGACTGAGCGCGAGGACCGAGGCGTCCCGACACTCTCTCGGCGTCGCAGCCACCCCCGCCTAACCTCGCCGATATCCCGCGGGCGGATAGATAACGCCTGCCAGAATTTCCACCTCCTGCTACTCTCACCCTTCGGCCCATCCGCCGCCGGCTCCGAACGAGATCGGAAAGTTTCCCTTTCGCTGCTCTCCGGAAGCGCTCTTAACCCCTTTCGGGGGTGGCCGGCGCCGCTGCGCCGTTCGGCACCGCAACCCTCCTGTTAGCCCTAACGGCGCCGGAATGTTCTGAAACTGGCGAATACCAACGGAAGTGTTATTAGTTTGCCCGTCTTCCGTCCGAAATCCTACTCTCTAGTTGTAAACGAAAATTACGCAACGAACTATGCACAACTATACGATGAATTATATTACAGTCTTCCAACCCTTGAAAAAGGGCTGCAATTTGTAAAGTAGCTTCCTTTTTATGCAGTATCGAAACGCGTTACAACGTTACTATATGAAATTTTTTTAATGAAGATGTATATCGATTGATTTACCATTTATATATTAAACTTTTAGTCAAAAAAGCTGAAGTAATAAAAATATTAAAATTTAATCACGAAATTAATGCACTAATTCGATGTTCTTTTGACATAGTATTTTAATATTGATCCCGCCGAGATATTACGAATTGACATCGTGATTAAGTATGAAGTACGACTATTTAGACTTAATCTTATATTAAACGTAACGTATATCTCGCAATTACCGTTCATCGTTCATAGATTGTGCTTATGCTAACGGACCGCCATTTTCGCAAACTTGCACGAACATGTCGTTCTTACACAAACTCATCACGCGCGATCGAGATGAATATAATCTTAATGCAAACATATTCTTGGGAGTTAGGTATGCTATTCGTATCGTAGAGATGCAATTGATTATTACTCACGAAAGAGCAGATGAGTGAATTTTGAACTCTCAGAGTGTCAGTTGAGAAGATGTTAACGCTCTCATTTGCTTTGAATATTTACCTGAGCAATCCTTCTGTAGCGACGTGCGAGCGACGTTTCGTTCCGATGTCCGACGCATGGTGATATTCTAAAAGCAATATTACTCATTGAGTAAAGTTTATCTTTAGTAGCTGCATAGTGACCTTCCGTATTTACTGCAGATTTAGCACTAACTATTGATATACAGCTATCGAATTACCTTGAAGGGCCAAACAACTGTAGATCTTTCCTTGTCCTATCGCGGAAGACGCGGAAGACACGAAAGTTCGTTTGAAACTGCGGATGCCTGACCGATTCCAAGTGCGGTATACTATTTGCGCCATCTAGCGGTTGCGCAAATAAGCTCATCCGCTTGATAGTTTGAATCTTGGCTAAGGCCGATATTCATAGTCGGATCTTATATTTAAGATTAATATAAGATCTTAGATTTAAGATCTTATATTAAGATCATCGTAAGCTCATTTTCAGATGATGTACGTAGCATTTCATTGACTACGGAATATCTGAAGAATAATTTAAGACGGTCTTAAATATAAAACACGACTATAAATACTGACCTAAGAATTCGAGTCTAAAATGAAAGATATATTATAATTAGACCCTTTATTATTTTCAAGTTCTTTGAAGGCTCTCATCCTGAACTCCTTTATCAATAAAAATCTCGAAATATGACCAGAGAGAAACATGAGAGCGGTCACCAGCCTGATTTCAATGGCCAGAGCTAGGCGCCATCTAACAAAGTACCTTTACTACGTTAGGCGCATTTTCGCGGTGGTACAATAAAACCTGGTTTGTGCCCGTTGTACTTTCGTACAATGATAATAAGTTAGAAAAGAACAGACGTCCAATCACTCTATTCTTTTCACCACTGATGAGCGAACCGCGCGACGTAGGCGCGAAGCGAACTAGCGGCAATATTATCGCAAAACTAGATCTCTCATCAGTCTTGTCTTTCTCGCGCTGCGTTCTACATAATTTTGCAAGGAAAAAAGATTTGGAAACTGGACAATATAAAACAATAAAAAAATATACAAGCTTAAACATGCCGCTCATATTTTTTGCTTATTTTTCGACAACTACAAAAGATATCAATGTGATTCAAAGAAAACAAAGTTCTCCACAATTTATCCTGTTGGAATTCAGAGTTTACAATAATACTAATAATACTAATACTATAGTAATATTATTAATAACAGTTGGTTAAATAAGCCGTGGAAGCGTGCGTACTTTTCAACGTCGCTGACAGTCTTTTTACTACTGATTGCATTTTTCGCGCATTTCTCAGCAACCCTTAAAGATATCAAGGTGACACAAAGGCATCTTAAACAAAATTTATCTTATTGGAATTGATAATTTATAATAATATGAATAATATTGGAAACTTCGAACACATCGATTCGAATTGCATAATAATAATTTAACGGAAACTAAAAAACTTCGGTTCGAATCTCGGCTTAAAAGTTAAGCGAAAACTGGAAACTGGTCGTTTCGAATCCCGGCTTAATAGTTTAGCGAAAACTCAAAACACCTCGGTTTGAATCCCGACTTAAAGGGATGCTGAATGGACCACAAACTTGCTAAGCGTCGATAACGTAGGGGCGATTAAAACGATTCAAAACGTAGAAAACATCTTTATTTATCGATGTACACTAGGAGCTTCATAAGTGCCTTTATATTTCCGGTACTTAGAGAATTGGATTTTTTTCGATCTGGCGCATCGTTTCTCAGTAAGCATGAATCGTGATTGTTAGTTACTGAAAGAACGGACAACTAACTAAAGGTTGGTTTATGATGGCCGTAATCTTTTAACTTATGCCGGAACCGTAAAAAATTGATCAATCATAATCGACTTATAAAAGAATAATCGACTGTGATTGGTCAATTTTTTACGGTTCCGGCATAAGTTAACGGATGATTGCGGTACTTGGGATGCGTTCGGGGAGCACGCTATTTACGCTATCGCGTTCTTCTATCTTTATTGCTCTTTATGGCTCCTGCGCACAGGACGCGGTAATGTTTGCCGCGCGGCGGAAGTCCGCGCGACAGTCAATCAACATGTTGTTTTTCTGTAAGAGCTAGAAGGTTATTACGGAAAGCAGCATATTGATTGGCTGTTGCGCGAACTTCCGCCGCGCGAAAAGCATTACCGCGTCCTGTGTGCAGGAGCCATAAGATATACAACAAGGATAGAATAACACGGTAGGGTTAGGTGACAGTTTCCCAAAAAGTGGAGAGGATAATGTTGGTACCAAAGAAAATCTCTACACGATATAATTTAAAGATTCTGTTCTTTGTAACTGCACTGCTAAATTGGTGCAATAAATTGAAATGAGGCAAGTATACGTTTTCTCACTCTAATCTTTTGCATTGGTTCAGCAGTGCAGTTACAAAAAACAGATCTTTAAATTATATCGTGTAGAGATTTCTCTTGGTACCAACATTATCCCCTCCACTTTTCGGGAAACTGTCGCCTAATCACACGGTAGCACTGAGTAGCGCTAATAACGAGCTCCCCGAACGCACCTTTTATATATTAAGTGACTTTAGCGCTTATGGCTCCTGCACACACGACGCGGTAAGGGCTATCGCACACAAATTGACATAATTGTATATGCATAGCATAAGACCGTATGTACCAATGAGCATCGAGTATTAAGTCGCCATATTGGTGTTCGATGCTTAATATTCGATGCTCATTGGTCCATACGATCTTATGCTATGCATATGCAGTTATGTCAATTTGTGTGCGATAGCCCTAATGCTTGCCGCGCGGCGGAAGTTCGCGCAACAGCCAATCAATATGCTGCTTTCCGTAATAACCTTCTAGTTCTTACGGAAAAACAACATATTGATTGGCTGTCGCGCATACTTCCGCGCGTAGCAAACATTACCACGTCCTGTGTACAGAAGCCATTAGCTCTGTCCACTAAAATCAGGTTGGTGGCCGCTCTCAGGCTTCTCTCTGATATGACTTATAAGCCTTTTGTTTTCAATTACAATTCAGAGGCATTTTTATCGATAAAAAAGTTCAGAATAAAGGCTGAAGTTAGGATATCAAAATCTTTTTAGAATCCAGGGTACCTATTATGGACTTCTTCGGAATCAATTCCGATCGGAATAATTCCTTTTCCCTAAAAAAGACAATAGAAATCTAAGAAATAACTGAATGTTTCCGATCGTAATTGATTCCGAAGAAGTCCATAATAAGTATCCAGGACCATAAGTACAACACATAAATCTTTTTACGTGAACTCCATCTTATAAATAATATAATTTTTTCCTAGCATGAAATCATGAAAGATGATTAATTTTGCAGTATTTGGAAGCGATCATAAATTTTTTCTTCCAACACAAACTAGCGAAAAAATAAACATTTCTATGTATTTTCATAATTAGATTTTTTCATTTTTCACGCTAGAAGAAAAGATTTATAATTGACACATATACATTTTTCAAGTAGTGCGACTCAACAATAGGCCGGATAAATCTTAATTTCAACGATTAAATGAAAAATTAAAGTAAATTCTTTATTTTCAAATAAGATGACTAAAAAACGAATTAAATAGATTTTCTATCTTCAAACAGCACGTTTTAATGACAAGTTGGATAAACTTTCATTCTTCAGGAAGACGACCAAACAGAGAATCGAATGAACTTGTGCCTTTATTTACTCTATGATGTTTTCGCTTAAATATCAGATTTATGAATGAAAACGTTTGATATGTTGCTTAAAAACAATAAAGTAAAGCCTCAAAAATGTTTTCCTTTATATATTAATATATTTATCATCGATATTAACGATTACATGTCATTACATGTGTGTAATGTGCGTGATATATCAGTAGAGACCGTGTTGTTAGAGTGATTTGTTTGAATATTAACTAAATTGCTTTAAAATTATTTATACTAAAATAAAACTTTTTATAATCTTTAATCGTGTTAATCATAAATTATTACGTATAACAAGATGTTTGATTCAGAGCACGCCACATCAAGACGCGGGTAAGTAAGAGGTTAGGAAAAAATTTGTAATATATTATGCATTTCATTGAATAATTTATACATAATTTATACGTTTTCTCTACGCATCAGAGAGCAGCACGTTATTCTTCAAGAATATAACGATATCGTCGACGAGCTTAAGCGGGATTTAGAGATTTGCAAAGTGAGTTATTTCTCACAACAGTCCATTTGACATCAACCTGTATTATATTCTGTGACAATTTCATGTTGTTTTTGAGTAGCTGTTTGTGTAGCAATAATTCTATACATGATACAGACACTTCTTTGTAGACAGAGCAAAATGGTATACGCTCTCAGCTTCAGTCTCTGCATATTGAAACTAAAGACGGTAATGATGCTGTACGTGATTATATTTCACGCATCCACCTGGAAGAATGCAACAATGGAGATGTACACGACAAGATAATCACGAATTTAAAAGAACATATTACAGTCTTGCAAATGGAGAAGGACTCTGCAGTGCAGCTATGGCAAGTGTCGATGAAAGCTGTCGACGCTCTGGAACAGGAATTAAGAACTCGTCCAGTAGATGGTAAAGATATAAAATTCTATGAAGAACAATTAAAAGATGTCAGGCAATCATACTCAGAAGCTATAAAGGCTCTGGAGAGCAAGTTACTTCAAGCCAAAGAAAATTTTGCAAAACAGCAGTCTCTATGGATGTCCAGCAAGGAAACAATAGAAACTTTACAGCGGGAGAAGCAGGAATTGATGAAGAAATTTCAAGAATTTCAACAGGACGCTCAGCAGAGAGGTCGGTTACTTATATAGTACTTAATTTGAGATATATGTGTGAGAAGTATTATGTGTCACACTAATCTCATTAAAGACAGGAATAACCAGCAGAGAATACAATCGCTGACAGAGGAGTTGTCTGCCGCGAGGGCAGAAACGCAGAGGATAAGTCATTTAAAGTCAGACCTAGAAAAGAAATTGAACGAGAGCAGAAAAGTCGCCGGCAATATACTGGCAAAGAACGAGGAAACGAAATGTAAGATGGCCGAGGCTCTGGATCTGATAGAGTCCGCTGTGAGGGAGAAGGATTTCGTGTTGCAGAGAGAGGCGCAAGTTGTAGAGCAGAAAGCTAAGCTGGAGGCACGATTG
This sequence comes from Odontomachus brunneus, assembly GCF_010583005.1. Lineage (NCBI taxonomy): Eukaryota > Metazoa > Arthropoda > Insecta > Hymenoptera > Formicidae > Odontomachus > Odontomachus brunneus. Next base: position 1,955,410 of record NW_022639461.1, on the reverse strand, counting down.
GCCTCTATCGCTGAGGAGCACATAGCTAAGATACAAAGCGAGATCACAAAGCTGAAAGACGCTCACGAGCACAACGTGAAGAAATATCAATTGGAGATCAAGGAGCTGAAGTCGGAATTGCGAGAAAAGGCGACGCTGTTGGATCGCTCAGAGAGAGAGAGCAGATTGGCGGAAGAGGAACTCGAGAGAGTGCGCCGGGATTCCGAGGATCTACTGGCGAAATCGAGCGCTAAGTTGCTGAATTTTGAACAAGCGTTGAAACAAGCGGATTCCAGACTAGAAGCGTACAACGAGACGTCCGAAAAGCAGTACAGTTCAGAGATGCACCAGTTGCGGGAGAAGATCGCTGGTCTGGAGGAAAAGCTGGCGGTCTCGAATGAGAAACTGAGTCAGATTCAACAGCAAAGTTCCTTGGATGTGCGAGATCGCCTCAAATCGACGGACGAAAGGACGAAAGATGCAATCGACCGTTATATTGATCTGGAGAGCCAGCTGATGAGAGCCGCGGGCGACAAGGAATCCTTGGCGACAGAATTGAAGTCGCTACAGTCTGCTTTCGATCGCGAGATACACAAGCGAGACTACGAACGACGCACGTTGGAAAGCAGGATCCGCGAGCTGGAAGCGAATCTGCAAGAGGCGAATCACGTGATAGAGAATAAATCTGACAATGTTCCTCCGATACAGGTTCCCTCGCAGCATCGCACGGATACGATAAATAAGCATACTTTGGACATACGGTACATATAATTTTATTCTCAATACTTTAATAAGTATATAGCGTTGTACATATTTATATGAAATAAATAAGTTGATTCGCATATTCCTCACAGATTAGAAAATATGGATCACAATTGGCATTCCTTAGTATCCGAACAGCTGAGCAAGCAGCAGGAACATTTTGACAAAAAAATGAAAGAAATGACGCAACATGTGACAATTCATCAAAAATTAAGCAAAAAGTAAGTAACAAGACTTGTGTTAATAGTTGTTACTTGAAATTTAAGGTCGTAACGAAACCATAATTAGGCGCGATCAGGCTTCTCATTATTTATAAGATAGTATGAAGTATATATATTTACTATTTTAACAGAAAGAAAGACTAGAAGAAAAATATTTGATAAATTAATATCTTATCGAAATTTTCATTGTGTGCTTTTCATTGATTTTTTATAGTGTGTGTGTGTGTGTGTTTGTTCATTTAGTTATTACACAATAAATAAATTTATAAGACGTGTAAAAAAAATAATAATTTTGAATAAAAGTTGGAGTATCTCTCACATGAGATATTTACAAGTTTCAAGTGACAACTACTGATATTGAACTGAGATTTATAATTGAATTGTATAAAGCTTAACTCTGACAAATCTGACTCCATTTCAAGATGGAGAGAAGAAGCAAAATCTTTAACGGCACGATTTCAAATAAAATCTAAGGAATTACGCGGTAAAATAAGTTTATTACGCAAAGAAAACACTGAGCTTCATCAAGCGCTACTGGCTTGCAAGCAGCAATTTACCCAATATAGAATGGACACTATTCACAGGTATGCATTGTAAAACTTTCTCAAGGCCTCCTTGAATGCAAGAATGCCCGTAACGCTTCAATGTATGTTTCTATGTCAATCAAAGTTTAACACAAGTTTAAGTCTTTGTCTGATTAGAGTTTAAACTCAAATTAATTAATCGACATTGATAGAAACAAGCATAAGTCGTGAAGGGCTGACCATAAACTGAAACAACAATTACGGAAACGATGTGTCTATTTACATCTTCTTTGTGTTATTTTAGTTATGTACAAGGACCTGAGACCAGGTGACAACATCCTCTGCTAGATACAAAACGATCGCGACGGATCTCGGGCGCTGTAAATATTCTAGATTGGTCGATTTTATTTACGAGAAAGATCGCAAGAAACAACGTGAACAATTTTCTTTTGAAAATATTTTCGTTATTCGACGTGGCGGCGATGCAGAGTTTATTCTTTGGAAACGATACAAGCTGTGAATAAACTAGGAAACCAATACAGTGTCTCATCCTCGCCCTGCTCATCCAACCAAGCTAACCCCTCCTTCATCATATGATCCAAAGCTTTCTGTGCTCTGTCCTCCTCCCATCTCAATTCTTTGCACAGAACAGACTTGGAGACGCATGCATTCGCTGACACACTGGCTTGATGCAGCACCGCTGTGTGATCCATGCTGAGCTCGCCGGGCACTGATTGCACCAAATATTTCCCGCCTCCGATGGGGACTACAGAGAAACCGTTGCCAAATATTCTCAATTTCTTAGCTGCAGCCAGCAGATCTTCGTTGGTGATCTCCTGATGTTCCTTCCTACGTCCTCTGGCCTGAATCAAGCGCGTTCTCAACTCATCCAGTGAGATCAGGCCGCCGTTCTTGTAATTGGTCGCCATGCAGACTTCCACGATCTGTACGGCGAGCTCGTAGTAGAAATCACCGATGCCCAACACTGACCAGAAACCTTTGCCAGACGCCAGAGGATCCACGCCGATCGAGGCGCACATTTCCGTGAACTGACGACGGAAGCGAGCATTCTTCTTTATCTCACTCTTGTGCTTGCTCGCGAACTCCTCCAGATTTACGCGGAACGTCTCCATGTGCTTCGTCATTTGCTCGAATTGGTTCTCCTGGATCTCCGTGCCTTTGTCCCGATACTTCTCCTGCTCCAACTTTTGCTTCTGTATTGCCCCAACACCCGCCTTACGCCTCATCTCGTGATTATTCGCCTGAAATTATGCTTCTTGAAACGTTCTCGCCGCTGATAAATGATCGTTTATGTATAAATTTCGTTATTGTTCTTTAAGTCGGACGACTTGGCTAACCTAAATCTTTCAGGAGCTGTGAAAACTTGACGTTACTTGACGCGCGTTTGACATGTGTCAAACGAGGACATGTCAAGGTTATGCTGAGATCCGTCAAAATTATATCGAGGTGCGAGAAAGTCTTGGTTCACGAGGCATTCGAGAGAAAATCGATCTTTTTTCAAATTGATAATTTTAATCACATCGTTTTACATATCAAGCATCACGAGTAGTTAGGAAACGAAGCACATGAAAATTCACATGAAAATTCGTGCGAATGGACACGTGATTCTCGCTTTCCTCTTTATCGCTCCTGTGACTGAATGCGGGTCTGTCTTGCTTTATATGCAGAAAGTGCAAGAAAGTACAGTTAGGTGAAGTACAGCACACGGTTTGAACACGATAAGCTGTCAACATTTATCCGTTCAGCATGAAGATAGGTATTCATCCATTGACAGCAGATCCAACAGCAGCCTGGCACGAGTTATCTCAACATCAAAAAGTCGTTAAAATAAATACTAAATTGCCGACGACAGAAGCACCAAGCGATAAAGTATGTTTGATAACATTTTATCGCTCTGATCTCTGTATACAGAAAGACGCGTTTATGATAACCTCAAAACTACCTTCGCTTATACATTCAGGCTTATCAATAATGATTATCAGGATTATCAATATTGATAAATCTGGATTATATCATTAGTATTTTACAGCCATGAATTCAGTAGTATCTATCCAAGCGCATTTGACAACAAATCTTTAATTTTTAGTTACGGGTGGTATGTATGAGCGACACGCATTCGCTCACACCATACATAAATTTTGACATACCCGCCGGTGACGTTTTCATCCACGCCGGGGATTTCACGAAATGCGGTAGTCTGCAAGAGGTTATAGATTTTAATAATTGGATAGGTAAGTATAATTACGAGATTTAGCAGTATTGTTGTACGAGTGACATTTCTGAATTTTGGTTGTAAAAATTTTACAAGTATACAATTACAAGAAAAAAATATATATGAATATTTATTGTATAATTTCAGGTAATTTACCACACAAACACAAGATAGTTATAGCTGGAAATCATGAGCTTAGTTTTGATCCAACGTTCACACATCCCTTTTCCGTGCACACTAGTGGAGATCGTCAAAAACATACAGGAACCAGCATACTTGACAATATACCCACTCTGGGTATGTCGAAAGACACTCTTGCTGAAGCTATTAAAACTACTAATGTTAAAGATTATTTGACAAATTGTATATATTTGGAAGACTCTGAGATTACATTGCATGGGATTAAGATATATGGTACTCCATGGTAAATATTCTGATATTAATTTTATTAAATGATGAAATATGGAACTCTCTTATGTTGTGCTAAACAAAAAATTATACGGAAAAGAAACAAATTTCACATTACATTTAAAATATAAAGATGATGTCTGATATTTAGGTATTCTATAGATTAAAATACATGTAAATTAGCTGTTTCATGAACATTCTACATTGATGTTGTAAAGAGGATAAACTCAATTATGATAAAATTATAAGGACACTATATATATGCGTGTGTCTTGAAAATGAAACTGAAAAAATATTTGTAGAAAATAATTTCAGGTGTAACATTCTTATTTCTGTGGCACATTTCATTGAAACTTTAGGCAACCAGAGTTTTGTAAATGGGCATTTAATGTACCGCGTGGAGAACCATGTCTCTCGAAATGGGAAATGATACCATCAGACACGGATATCCTCGTAACGCACACCCCTCCTGTAGGTCACGGTGATCTGTGCTGTAGTGGAGTACGTGCTGGATGCGTGGAATTGTTGTCGACGGTGCAAAATCGAGTAAAACCCAAATATCATGTTTTCGGACATATACATGAAGGTATAACGCGCTAAACTTAAAAAAAATATATAGAAATATGTTCTTTATATGGGAATAGTTTTATTTTATAGGATATGGCGTATCTTCAGATGGCAAAGTAATATATATCAATGCGTCAACGTGTGATTTGAATTATCTGCCAAGTAATCCACCGATAGTATTTGATATAACGTTACCTTCTGGTATTCAAAAATCATAAACTATCATTTGAGATGATGTCCGATACTATCAACGTATACTTCATTGCATAATATTACATCACGAAAGTACTTCTAATTTTTCGTACAAGCTAAAAAAACCCTATGTGATGGGCGTGCAACATATAGGAGTTTCTTGCCTTAATTTAAATCCTATATGCAAAGCATGTATAAAGTATATAATATAGATTTTAATTTATATCTTTCTTTTTCACACGATTTGTAATACCTTAATGATATTAAACAAGATCTAATATAATTCATATGAATACTTTTTTAAATGCTTCCTAAAGTCCTATAAATTTACTACGTTTAATTATATTAATAAAAGGTTCAACAATTTTCAAGGCAAAAATACACCTACGAATCTTATATCGAATAATGAGGAAAATAAGTAACATAATTTATTCTAAATTACATTTATTGCATTATATTCTATTTTCAATTACAATGCAACGGTTACTAGTATTTCGCAACTTCCATTAAAAAACAAACAGCTTCGAATCAGTGAAGGAATTCATTATCGGAAAAAGTGCGACTGTTGTTTTGGAATATTTGATATAGGTAATATTTCTTTAAATAATCATTATTTGTAATAAAAATTATGCTTTTCTTTACATATACTTATTGCAATAAGCAATCATTTAACAAATGGCACTTTTTCATTAGGTAAGAAAAATTCGCAATTATATTATAGTTGTACTCGACTAAATTCGTATGTTGGTCCAGAGTTATTTACTATGCAAAAGTAAAATTGGGCTATTTATTAAGCGTCATGGACTATTTTCATTTTAATATCGTCTGCAGCAAGATATAATCAAGTTAAACACAGTCAGTGCCATTTTTCTATCATACACGCGATAATTACAACGCTCGATGGGTTCGTTCTATAATATAATTTTACTTAAGAGAAAATTGATTTATATATTTTTTGCGCCAATATATAAAAAAATTGTCTTTATATAGATATTGCAGATCTTAAATTAAATACGAAATGTGTTCGTGCTAGTAAATTATATTAGGAATTTTGTATGCGTAGCAACTTTTTCAAATCATGATTCATAAACATACTTCTCATACAACTTCATTAAGTTATTAACGGCGCCAGATCAATATTCTGTCATCTTTCTTAAAACGAACGATGCAATATCTTAAATTAAATGGAGTTCAAATTGCAACTTTGATCACACCAAAACTTATAATATATGTACTATGCATCCTTTTTATTATTTGTAGAAAAATAAAGAACGCTTGTACTACTATACTCCAAAAGAGAAAAACCTCTTTTATTTATATATATATATATATTTATATATATATATATATATATATATATAAACAAAAGATATATATATATATAGTAGAAATCGTGATAAATTTTTAGATGAATAGATTCTATAATTATATATAATTTACTTATCTAAAATTTCATCATAACTCCAATTACTTCACACTTGTAGAAATTAATGAAAAAATGAGGCAAGTATAGATTCCAATTTGGAATAGGGACACATAATGTTTCTGTTTGAGCGCTGATATACGAATTAGTGTCCAACTATCAATAACAATAAACAAATGTAAAAAGAGTATATTCTTCTTACATGGCTTAAAACAGATTACGGAAGATTTTCTTCTAATAGGGTACATTCGAAAACAGGTACGATACAGATTCACCATTATGAGTCCGCCTCACAGCCTCAGCAAACATCATGGAGACATCAATACACTGAAAGAATATGTTTCTCGTTTATTCTGTGTTGTATTTAACGTTATCCTCATTATCGTTATCGTAATTGTAACGAAAGTCATGTAAATGTCGGAAACAGTTACCTGGATCTTTGGACAATCTTTCATATGGCCATCTTGGGGAATAGTATTAGTCACAACTACGGCTTCAAAACAGGCATTGTTGATCCTACTAATTGCCGGACCACTGAATATACCATGAGTAAGTATGGCATACACCTTCGTTGCACCAGCTTCCAATAATTTTTCTGCTGCATGACAGATAGTGCCGCAAGTGTCGGCCATATCGTCTACGAGGATAGCAACCCGGTCTTTGACATCTCCAACTAATACCATACTAGCAACCTCGTTCGCCTTCTTCCTCTCCTTATGTATAAGTGCGAATTCAACGTTTAATCGATCAGCTATAGATGTGACTCTATAAAAAGGGAGAGCGAAAAATTATAAATGCAATACTTTCAATATAGGCTATTTTTATCTTTTGGCTACGTACCTTTTGGCACCACCTGCATCGGGGGAAACGATAATACTGTTTCGCCATTCAACGATATTCTCCTTAATCCACTTGAGGACAGCTGGTTCGGCGAATAAATTGTCGACGGGGATGTCAAAAAATCCTTGTATCTGACTAGCGTGCAGATCCATCGTAATAATGTGATCAGCACCCGCCACGGAGAGCATATTTGCCACTAGTTTCGCAGAGATTGGCGCGCGACTCTGTAAAATATATTTCAACAGATAAATTCTGAGTATTCGAACGAGTCCTTCTCAAGTCCATTTGCAACTGGATATATCCTGCAATTTGAAGAAATTGCTATTAAAATTCTCCAAAATCATGCCGAAAATATGTTATGAAGAATCAAAAGAAAGTTACAAGCTAGTTCGTTTGTTATATCTTGAAAATTAATAAAAACTTCGAACACCATATTTATCTCGACTGCCTGGGCTTCTCAGAAGCGAGTTACTAAATGTTACAAATAAATTGTCAAAAAAGATTCCGTCTTTTTATCAGAGGGGACAAAATATGTATATAATGGCCGTATACTAAAGTATATTATTTTAAAAGGTACATATAAAAATATATTTACAGATTTTTTTTTACAAGAAAACGATGTTGCAAATGCACCCCAGTTAGACTCTTAACGACAACTGTAAGTGAAGCAAAATATATCTAAAATTACGAACGCAAAACGGAACACAATGCATCTCGGTCCCTTGCCCTCATATAGCAAAGGATGATATGAGATGAACAAGAGGGCAAACACGTGTTGGTAATAAATCGGCATTTAAGTATGTAACATAAATTTAAAGATAAATTCTAATAAACAAATGTATGTCAATGTCGCGCGCAAGTGCAGCTCTAACGTTGTGTGTGCAAAATTATGCAAAAGAATTTATAGTTCTGCAAATTGGAGAAATATATCTATATATTAATAATAATTGTCTAACGCAGAGAAATGCATTGTGCAAATAATGAAATATTTTTAGTAAACCAGTACTTGTACTGAGTGTAAGGTTCACAAAAAGCTTAATAATTAATAACTGTTTAATGGGATCTCCCCACAATCACTGTATCAACAGGATATTATTACTAAGATAACACATTGACATTCCTATATTGTTTAAGCACTAACAGCATTAATAGGATAGGCAATATTTGATTAGTGCACTTGGACAATAACACCGAGCTTTAAGTAATTAGTACCCAATAAACATACATGTGCGTACCCCACTATACTAATTGCCAACAATGTACAGCTATTATATTAATATTTTGCCCTCTCATTCTCGTATATCAATACGCTTTTACCAAATGTCTCATTCATTCACTCATTCATGGGGATATCACTGTGCTGTATTGCAACGATATTATAAGTTTGGTTAGTCCTACAAAGAAAATTCTCATCTAAATCCCAAAATAATATTACGGATCGAATGGTTCATCGAGTTATCATTGCAAACGCTTCACTCGACAATCTCGTTGCTATTATACTCACTGTAGACAGGACGGGCAGAATATCCTGAAAATACCCAACTATTCAGAAACTTAGAAAGATACGTGGTTGCAAATTCTTTCTAACAAACATTATGACCAATAGTATATATATATTTTTTTTTCATACATATTTTAACTTTGCAATATAATCTAGAAATATATCTAAGAAATGGGAGATCCAATAACTGTCTAACCAGAGTTGATCTAGAGAGTTGTAGAATTTTTAGTCTTATACATTATTTTCATGCAGTAACCCAATTACCAGTAATATAAGTACCCATTTTTGTTGTAAATATACCTGTGATAAAATCATGCAAATATAAGTACTTCAAATAATTTCTCAATAAACTATAACATATAAGATAATAAAAAATCATATGTGCAATATATTTTATATGTAAAATTAATCGAATAAAATACTTTGAAATTGATTAACAATGTGATTACTATGACTCCGACAACAAAAATGTGCATACAAGACCCCCCTCAAAGAAATCTAGCACAAGTTTTGCAACACTCATCTGGGTTATCCAACCTCTGATAACCTTATGTTATTATTGAACAACATGCTTGGATATATGCATTTGTAGTGCTTCGATGTCTAGAACATTTGCTATTTATCTCATTACAAACATTTCACAATTGCGTTCGTGATAAACCGTTAAAAATTATAACCATGTACGTAATAAAATTTAACAATTATCTATATTTTCGTCTATCTTTAAAAATGATAAGTATACGTCGATACTAAAATGTCGAAAGCAATGTTTTATGAGTGTTTGTTTTAAAATGAAACTTTGATTGCGACGTCTGATTTAACGCAACTTCTAGAAGCTTGAACTCATGCCTGATTTGTACAAGATTTAGATGCTTATATAAATGATATAGAGTTAAATTATATAAACATGACTTCGAGATGACTTTGCAATGTACAATACGAACTGTACATTGCACATTTTACGTATTATTATTCATGCACCGCTTACAAATCTTATTTTTTTTTTCTTAATGAGAATATTATCTCCTTACATATATATTCTCTTTTTTTAACTATATTAGTTTCACCACTTGCTTCATGACAGAAAATTTAAGAAAAGCAGTATCTTTTATATATTTAATATATTCAATTTCAAATAAATTTTTTAATAAATTTTATAATCGTATATCATTTATATAAAAACTGTCTCGCCTCAATACTTTCCTTAGTACATTACTTGATACTTTGCAGTCGTAAGCAGGAATATACCAATCAAAATATCCTGGATTACAACCACAAAATTTTTAAACAATTGTTGCACAAAACTTCCTACTTGACGATAATATTAACCACAAAACCATATAACACACGATACCCTTTTCTCATTTTATTAGTATTTCAGTTAGTTAGAATTTTGTGCAAAATATACAGATATCCTGAGAAATACAAAATACAATGTCGCCATAATCAGCGAATGGTGAAATTCCTGTAAGACATACAAGTGTACTATCTGGTGCAGCCCAATGACGTAAAGCCGGAAAAGTACAAGCACAAGTTTTTTTTTCTTTGATGACGATGAGATCAAGTTTTGCGTTCCAAGAATGATATTACTCCATCGGTCGGTTACAAAGCTATGAGATAAAGAATAGAGCAGATAAAAGGACCGCCGCAAGTTACCCTGAATTTCCACTCGTTCGACTTCATGACAATCTGATTTTTAGTGGAGTCTGACTTGTCCCCACCATCACCGCCCTGCGAAGATAGTACATTAAGAAAATATAGCTTCTTCTTTTTCGAGTTAATATCTCTTCCTTATTATGTTTGTAGTTTTTACTATCTTACGTTTGTAGTTTTTACTATCTTACTATCTTACGTTTGTAGTTTTTACTATCTTACGGGAGAAAGATAAATATTGGTAAAGAAAACTAACATATCTTAAAAAAATATCTTAAGAAAACTAACATATCTTAAAAAAATAAAAAGATCATTGTTCACATACTTTACATACTTACATAATGTCTAATGTACATATAAAATATTGCGCTTATATATATTTTACACGTATATATGCTAGAGGAGTGCAAATTAAATATTCTCAAGTAACTCAGTTGGACAAGCAGTCCAGAGAAAAGATCTGCTGAGTTATCTACCTGTATAAGATTTCCAAAGCATATGCTTCTCTCTGTTATCATATATTTATAACTATGTAACCATATAAGGTAACTTAATCTCTTTCAGATTGAATTGCGTTAAACGCAAGATGGAAAATTCTCAGTGGACATATTAATTACATGTAGTTATTGGACACACCTATATCCTATCGAGAACTATTTGTGAGCTCGTACGAGTTATATATTTTTTTTAAGAGAATATTAATATTGATTTATTCAAGTAGACAGAGACTGTGAGTATGTTAATTGATAGATTTATAAAATACATATTAGTAATGATGAATGTTACAGATATCATTGCAACGTGTATATTTATATATAGGTATGTACATACATACATACATACATACATACATACATGCATACATACATATACACTATAC
>NW_022639461.1:1926384-1944217 GCF_010583005.1 Odontomachus brunneus | reverse complement strand
CACACACACACACACACACACACACACACACACACACACACACACACACACACATACAGGATGTCTGACGATAAGTGTCCCAAATCTTATGTACACATAGATTAGATCAAACTGAACACATTGTGTTCACAATTTTGCAAACAACTACGTAAAATTTTGAGTTATTAATTAAAGAAGATTGGCAAATAATTACGCGTAATACAGCACATGAGCTGTGACAGCGACGCTTGCTGTTATATGGTTGTAGATTGGGTCAAATTAAATAAAAAAGTCAAAAAGTAGATTTTTTAGTTATTAGTTAAAGAAAATTGGCGGACGATCGTGCGTGATAATTTGTTAATTCTTTTTAATTAATAGCCCAAAAATTTACATGGTTTATTTGCAAGATGGTAGAGCACCTTCTTGTTCAGTCTGACCAAATGTACAAGCACATAATGCAAAATGTACATAATGCTTGTCACACTCTGCGTCGTATTCCACGCGATAATGCACGAATCTTCTCTAATTAATAACACAAAATTTTACGTAATTGTTTGCAAAATGGTAGAGGAACTTTTTGTTTAGTTTGATCTAATTTACACGTACACACGGAAATTCTATATATATCGTCAAATATTTGTATAGATGCATATATACATGTTGCAACAATCATGTAAGTCATAATAGACATATATTTGTGATTACTGCAATATATTGAGCGTTTTTGTACATGCGTTCAAAATATTCTTTTATGTATTGTATAAAATTGAAAAAATATTGTTCTATACATATGTACATACACGATTTTATAAAGGTATTCAAGAGTACAAAAGCATAACATATGCATAATAATCATGAATAGAATTTTATATCTTCATGCACAAATGTTGTTACAAATGCAAACAATGGATATATGTACAGTAATGTATGTTTCTTGATAATTTTTTACTACATGTAGTCAATTTTATAGTCACAAAGGTTTCACTATATGTTAATAATTTCATTGAATTATGTAAGTATATATACATTTGCAGTAATATAATTGACAAAATATTTAAAAAATTAGCAAAAAGTATAGTTTAATTATACATACACACACACACACACACATTTCTCTTCTATTTTGTATATATAATTTTAATTTTTAGAAACATTTAATAAGAACTCCATAAGTTTTATAAGAATTTGCATAAGAAAATATTTTTGGGAGTTAAATAGGTATTATCTAAATAAGAGATATATCATATCTCAATACTCTATTTTACACAAAGAATTAATTCATTAGAACAATATATACGCTTATTAACATCATAATTAAAAATTGTTTAATTAGTGCTTACATCTATTTCATTAAACTACTCAGAGCACATATCTATATGAACAAATGATCCAAATTTTATCCTTAATTCTTACCTTGTCTTTCTTGTCTTGTCTTGCATAGGGAAAACAAGGAATAACTGCTGTTACTCGGGATGCTGAAGCAATTTTGCAAGCATTGATCATGATCAGGAGTTCCATCAGATTGTCATTCACCTCACCGCTTCCACTTTGCACGATATACACATCCTCTCCACGGACAGATTCTCCTATCTCCACGCTAAACATACATAAATTATATGCATTTTTTTGTAAATATTATAATAACAAAAGTGTTATAACATGAAATAAACTAGTATTCTTAAGCAATTAAAAAAATTAAATAAAATTATTGATTATAAGACTATATTACTTTTCACAAATATAAAAATGAATTAATATCTCATTATTCACATGTTCATGTAATGTAATATAATATGTTATGTATATGTATATAAATATATATAATATAAATATATGTTGTATCTCACTTTGCGACGAAAAGATACGTTTAACAGAGATATTTTCATTTCTGCTATCGATACACTTTCTTCACATATTTCGGCTCTACGTACGAACATACTCGCGACTTCATGCAAGCACGTGTGTATGCTGCAGACTCAGCAAAATTTAATATTAGCGGTGCACGTGATCCCGCTTGATTCGCATCTGCAAATGTTGCAGCACAGATTTACGCTGCTAGCGCGCGACCGTCGAATTAAACAACGCGGCTGAACGCGTGGACGATCGACCTTGCGCGACAGGGTTGCTCCGACACGTTCACGAGTGTCCGAGGGGGATGTTAGAACGGACTGATTGTGCAAACGCGATGTAAGAAACGCGCGAAACGTGGCGGTTTAGGCACGAGCAGTATCAGCAAACGAGGATTACGCGATGCACGTACAATGACACGTGGTCATAGTTAAGCTCTCATTAAATATAATGACAATAACGTGGTTACGGGCCCGCGGTAATCGCCGACCATTACCATGTCTCGAGGTTGCTGAATTTCTTCGTGACAACTTTGCCGATGTCGATGCCAAGCCGATCCACGATCCGCTGGGCCAGGTCGGGGTGCGAGGTGCCGCTGAAGACCTTGATGTTCGGCATCCTGCTCTGCAACGCTCTGCCGCGTGAATTTTCCAAGTTTGCGCGTAACAAACTCTTGGCACGCACTGGCTGCGACACGGGCATCACTGAAACAGAAACCACCGAGCGGTCGGCCAATCGGTGATCGCGCTCAATACCGGACGTGACGTCGCCGAATTACGCTCCGCCTACACGCGCGACTCGAGGTATCACAACCGCGCGAACGACGCTTCTTTATCGCACCCGGGTCCTGCTTTCGGTTTCTCGTGCTTACGAACAAATAGTAATCTCCGATAGCTATCGCGGTTCACGCGGCCACACGAATCACCAATTGCGACGTCGAATGTCGACCGGACATGTTCCACTCTCTGCCCCCACCACCCCTTTCCTGTCGTTCTCACTCTCTCTCTCTCTACCTCTATCTCTTTCTTTCTCTCTTTTTCTCTTTCCTTCTCTCGTGACGGAAGACGCTCTTGCGCCGAAGATCAATAATAAGCGAGGCGCGAGCGTCTTCGCGCGGTCGTCTTCTCGGTAGGTAGCTTCGCCGTGGAGCGCTACCAGTTTCTACTCATCGGACTTTTTGCTCGTCGCTCGGCTCAGCCAGTCGCGCGCCGTCTGCACCGGTACGCGATGATGCCTCTTCTCCGTCCACGATCTCGCAACGAGCGACCGTCCACGTGCTCTCCCCTTGCCCGGCGTTCCTTATGCGTCCAACTCACGCGAAACAACACCGCAACCTGAAAGTTCTCGACTGGCGCGGCAACACGTGCCGCCCTTATCCCGCCGTAATCGGGCCGTTAAATCGCATTAACCGGAGGGGGAATAGCAGGGTGATCAGCGTTTCGGACGAGACGCGGGTGTGCGGTACGGCGAGGCGACCGTCGCGCGGCGCGACGTGAACCTAGACGAAATTCAAAAGGCGCGGGCGCGAGCCGGTGACAGTCAACTTTTGCTATCAAATGTGGCGCCGGCGGTGATCGAATGGTAAATTGCATGTGTACGTTATACGAGAGAGCGCGAGTCTCTGGACACGGCCACGGGTGGTTAGGTGCGACCACACTGTACGGCAGCGCAGGGTGACGGGCGAAAATCACGTAGGGCGCATCGTCACGCGTAAAAACGCTCAACGCGACTGACGCACGACGTGCCCACCGTTCATTCATCCGTGCGACAATGACAGCGTGCTGCTAACCATTCTGACGATTCCGGAGCCATGGCGAACATCGCGGCGCAGCGAATCAAACGAGAATTCAAAGAGGTTATAAAGAGCGAGGAGGTGAGTGAGTGAGCGAGCGAGCGAGCGAGCAAGCAAGCAAGCAAGCAAGCGAGCGAGCGTGCGAGCGAATGCTGCGCGGTACGCGATGCAGCCCGTGGAACGAAGGGGGGACCGAGCCGTTCCTCTCGATAATAATGGGTGAAATCCGCGTGCGTGGTCGTCTCGCGAAACTCACGCACGACGTGATGTGCAAAACGCACGTCCGCGCGCTCCACCGACGGCAAATGTTGCCCGAACAAAGCCCGATCACCTGTTGTGTATCGTCTGGTCGACTGTCACCTATCTATGTTTGGTCTGGTTGATTTACTTTTGCTAATACCGACGCGAACAGAGCGATAGGAAAACGTATTAACGGTCCTTGACTGACTCTGTCTTCGAGACGCTCGGCTGTGTTTCCGTTGCTAAAACTCTTGTTTTTGTTTCTTCTACAATAAATTATGTTTATGTAGTTATATTTTCTCTCTTTCTCTCTCCCCCGTGTATTTTACTTCAGCGAGCTGTGTAGCACCGCGTATTTTTCTGGACGACTACGTGTACCAACGTGTGCAGGCCGATAATTAGCGTCACTTTGCGTTACATGTCAACGACTTAAATAGACCGCATCGATACCGAATGTACTTACCGCGACGTCCTGGTTCCTGGCTGCAGTGAGATCCATGAGCAGCCTTGCACTTTTTCATATTGTTCATTATGTATATTCACTTTAACGATCGGCACGCTAAGATGCTCTTTCATATATCTCTAGACGGTTGATTTACGCCAGAGCATCACGAGTGACATACTATGGTAGTTTTATTAAAGATCGTTATGAAGGAGCAGAGATTATTCTTATCGTTTCATGGTGCCATAGGTTATGTTGATTATATGTTTATCAATCATTGGGAACGAATGACGCTTTACCACACACGAATTTTTTGAGGAATCATAGTTTAGCAATATATTTGTCTTTTTCATAGACTTTGACCCATGATTGTATAAACAGTATACCATTCGACTGAAAAACAAGTATCGCCTGTATTGAAATTGTCAGGAAACATCGCGTTGTTATTTATATTGTAATCTGGCACGTCCCTCTTTTATCTTCAGTTGTTTTTGTACCTCTGAAATATGTAACTTTTCCTTATTCATTTTTTTTATTTTGAAGCTATAGGTCTGTTCTTTTTAACTGAGCTGCTTGAACTAGTTATTATATTAGTGCAGATAGGTCAGCTAAAAAGAGTGAATCTAATGACTTCAATAAATGTTTGTTTACATTACATATCGTCTTTAAAAATTTAACGAATTCACTTTAATTTCATAATATATTTTATAAGCTATTTACAGTTTCGTTTATATGTAAGTATGTTTATTTTGCAGAAATTGTACATCCAAATTCTATATACCGTAATAAGTACAATGGCATTCTATTCTCTAATGTCTTGCTCATTTGATATCAACAGGTAGCAAAATGTGCGATTAAAGTTGAATTGGTCAATGATAGCCTTACCGAATTAAAAGGTGAAATTGCTGGTCCACCAGACACACCATATGAGGGAGGTAATTTTGTACTCGAGATTAAAGTACCCGAGACATATCCTTTCAATCCTCCTAAAGTAAGTAATTTCTGTAAAAGTATTTTTTTTTCTAAAAGATAGCATATTATCTGAAGACCAATAAATAGTTAATGTTTTGTTTTACATAAATAAAATTTATTTTACAGGTACGTTTTATAACAAAAATATGGCATCCTAATATATCATCTGTTACTGGTGCCATTTGTTTGGATATTTTGAAAGATCAATGGTATGTATCACTAAATATGTGTGTATTTAGTTAACAGTTTATTAACTTTAGATTATTACTTAAAATATTTCTTTTTTTATCTTGCTTTCATAGTACAATCGTCACACAAATAGCTTCATATCACTCATTTCCATTATAAATTACCTTTATCATTTGAGAATTTACATATCTATACTCTTTGTATATTTTTTAGTTTACTATCAATAACTTCATGTTTATAAAATGAAAAAAAGAAGGAATAAAATAGATTCTCTCTCTAATTTCATCTTCATTTTCATATCTAAGGGCTGCCGCAATGACTTTGCGTACAGTATTGCTGTCACTACAAGCATTGTTATCTGCAGCAGAGCCAGATGATCCTCAAGATGCAGTAGTTGCTAAACAGTATAAAGAACATCCAGAAATGTTTCGTCAAACTGCCACACATTGGACATTTGTATATGCAGGTGGTACGTAATATATTTTGTATGTATATTTATATATATACAATACACATGTATTCATATTATGTTAAAATATATGATATATATTCATTTTAGGACCAGCAAAAATACCTGATTTAGATGACAAAATAAGACGGTTAACAGATATGGGAATTGAAGAGCATAATGCGAGAGTTGCTCTATCTTCGTATAATTGGGATTTGGAACGCGCCACCGAGCACTGCCTCTTCAGTTAGTGATAACTGTATAGCTAATCTCTCACACATCCAAGCACCATTCATTTTGTCATTAAGAATTTTCTTGTAACATCATATTTGGATATTGATATCATAGTAATTTTACAATTGGAATTCAGCACTTATAATGACAATATCTCAATGATAAAAAGACACTACCAGAAAATCTATTCAATATCCACTAATAGTCATTTATTTAATTTGTAACATAGGCATGAAGAGAAGAAATAGTTAATAAAAAACAGCAATTATGAATCATTTAACTAAATTTCAAACATTTTGTGAGCAGTTTATTGTTCTACATTATATTCTATTGAAACTCGACAGTTTTTTGAGAACAAAAAAATAAAATCCTTTTAATGTAAAAATGTGATACAAAATTTAAGTCATATTCTAAATTGTTTTTCTTTTTATAAATTTATTTATTTTTAATATATTAAAATTTAAAAAAATACTTCATGTTTTCTTTAATTTAAAATAATGTAGAATATGTATCGTTTCGTCATCTTTTACGTTCCACAGTATATTACATATATTTGAATTGTATTAAGAATATTGGATTTCTAGCAAAGTTAGATATATATACATGAGCGAGATTGTCACAAAATCGTGATATTGATTATATTTTAAATGTTTTACTAAGTGTACTGATTATGGTTCTTGAAAATCCGTGAAAATTTATATCAGTTCAAACTTTGATTATAAGCTGCATATCCACATTTGCATTTACATGTTCGTACAACGTTTCCTGTTTTTTTAGAACAAAATAGACATCTGGGAATACATCACAATTTTATATATTGTTAAATCTATCGTAAATAAAAAAAATGCGAAACTATTTATAAGATTATAATGTATACGAAGAAATTCCGGATCTCTCTTTCATTTTGGTTTTTCACAATATATTCAGTAATTCCGTTGTTTTTATTAAAAAAAGAAAAATGTATGTTTGCTTGGGGCAAAATTTATAAAGTCTGAAAACTACCGAGTAATATGGTAATTACTAATTTATAACAAATCGATTTAAAAGCAATACTATTTTACATATGTGTGTAAAGAACTCTACTAATATTATATTGTTTTCGATAGATTGGACGATAGAAAAACTTGTAATTTGAATTAATATGATTGTACATTACTGAAATAGTGTATGGCGAATCATATTTGTAAAAAGATTTATAAATTTGTTTCAATGTTAATATTTTATTTTTGTATATTTTTGGTGTTGGTTCATACACTTGTGGTAAAATTGTTTATCATATCACGGATAAGTATGTGTCTACAAGTAGATATTCTTTTCATATTTATGTCACATACAGTGTACATTCCAAACTCAGGCGCATATGGCATTTATTTAACAGTCTGAATTAAATTTTGCGTTACGTAAGATTTAAATTATTATTGGAAAAAGTTAAGGTAAACTTCTTCTAGCTTATTATTTCCAGTCTTCATATTCAATGGAAACAAGATGATATAATATACTGATTAAGCAAGTTAACTTAAATCATAGAGCAAGAGTTAGCACAATTAGAATGAAGATGGGAATTTGATTAGCTCATTATTTGTACAATAATGTATATGGTGCAGAAAGGGATAGTTTTTTGTACAATCAAATGTTAAATCGTATAACTATAAAATGATAAAATCTTAATAATTTCGTCAATTTGTAGTTTTAATTTTTACAGACAACGTATTAGGTTTATGTCAATGGTTATTAGTCCATTGTAAAAATAAAGTTTGCTCTATTTTTTTTCTTTTTTTAATATTTAGCTCACAAAATATGATCTTACATATGAGTTTGTTCATTAATAAATGATAATCTGATACTACGTGTTCTTTGATGTTTTAATTGCTGTAATGTTTGATATCATGAAAAATAAATAGTTCTTTTTCCACATTGTTTTGAATTTATCAGAATCACGATAAGAACGATAATATTTGTTCCTAAAGCGTCAAAAGCTGTTCTGTGGCGATACAATAATAAATCCCGAAACCAGGACTACAGTGATGTGAATTGGATCTTTTGTAAAGTGTAACAAAGTGTAAACTGAATTCAATCCATCAGGTGCTATTATCTATAGGAATGCACATAAGTGCAAGAAAATATGAACGCATTATAGAATAATAAAATATTATTGTTATAAATAAATTTTAGAGGTAAATTTATTTTGTCTTGAGGCAAGTTTTTAAATATAATATCAAAGTACAAAAAGAGAGAAATATATAGAAGAATAATAATAATTCGTTTTGTCATAATGCTACAATTATTTTGTATATTTTTTTAAACTTTACGCACATCCTATTTGTCCATAATTATATAATCTAACTTTATTTGTGGAGAGATTTGCTAACAATAAATCATTATGGACTGTAAATGAACATAGGTCCATAACAGGATCTGATACTGGAAGTATTTGTAATTGTTTGCCGCTTGTGACACTCCATATTGATATATTGCTGTTTGCTTCTTGATGTGCTGCTACTAATGTATCATTCTCCGTATATATATGACATGGTCGAGATAAAAGTCTTTGAGAATTACCAGCATTGAACGTATGTACAACGCTACACATAATTATCTCTTCACTTCCTCTTTCAATGGTACACACTGCATGTCTTGCGTGTGGTTGTCTAGCATTCGGACGGGAAGATATAAGGGCGTGCTTGCTTTTCTCATCATAGCGCACCGAGATAAAGGGACCTTCTAAGAACACTTGTTTAGGTAAATAACTGGCATTCTTAGATTCATATACATAACACGTATTCAACCGACATGCTATAAATCCGCCTCTACCAATACCACTACCAGGATTCGGCTGTACTGTTGTCAT
This sequence comes from Odontomachus brunneus, assembly GCF_010583005.1. Lineage (NCBI taxonomy): Eukaryota > Metazoa > Arthropoda > Insecta > Hymenoptera > Formicidae > Odontomachus > Odontomachus brunneus. The sequence continues at coordinate 1,935,225 of NW_022639461.1, read as the reverse complement.
AGATACAACTGGTGATTTATCACTTTGACCATCCAATGTGTCTACGGGACTAGAAATCTGTCTAATATCAAACCGAGTAATAGATCCATTTTGAGCACCAACTAGTAAAAGATTCGAGTTATCACCTGACCAACAACAACTCCAAAGTGGGCTTTCTGTTTTGAATGTATGTAGTATCATATTATTTTGAACGTCCATTAACTTTGCACACTTATCAAAGCCGACACTTAGGAGAAGCGACGGTTGCATAGAATGAAACTTTATATCTCTTATAGCAAGATGGTGTAAAAAAATTAATTGCCACGCTTGGAAGTTCATAGGATCAATTTTCCTCACGCCATATCCACTGAATAAGGCGTTTGATTCTGTCTTTTGAGAAACGAACAAAACCTTGTACCATGGATTGTAATCTAATACACGACAATCGCCGTTTTTGTATATATCTATAGATCGTTCTAGGTGGAACTTCCTAACGGAGGAGCCTGATGCAGTTTGATTTATATAAGTATTGATTTCTGTTTGTTGGTTTTCCAGTTCGGCAATACGATGTTGCAAACTGGCCACTTTTTGTTCATATATTTTCAGGCGAATGTTACATTGTGACAATTCCGTTTCTTTCTTGTTCTTCTCGGTTGTGACATTATGTAAGTCCTTTTTTATTTTCTCTAATTCGCCAGTATCCCTTGACGACAGTTTTCTTGCATACAAAAACCTAATATGTTTTACTAAAGCTTTCTTGTTGCATTGTGGACAACGTCGATTTGTGCTCACGGAACATTGTAACCATTTCAAGATACAACTATGTCCAAACAAATGTCCACATCGTAAGCAACATAAACGGTGATCTCCTGAACTAGTCCACTGTTCCATGCAAATTGGGCATATTTGGTCAGAATCTTCAACATTTGACTCATTCATGCTCACATCTGCTTTATTTTCTGTGGATTTAATTTTGTTTAATTATAATACATTTATATTTATATAAATCTAAAAAAATATGGAACATTATTATAGTACAAACGTACCTTCTTGTGAATTTGTAATATGTGTATGCTTTTCAACAGTATTTTGTACATTGTTATCGTTAGGAGGATTCATGTGTATTTCCCCATCTTCCATTTCCTCTGCTTCTTCTGCTTCTTGAGCTTCTTCTATTTCTTCTGCAGCTGCTTCTGTAGCTTGTCCTTCTATTTCCATTGTAACTTCGTCTAATAATAATAAGACAATATTATCATAAAATGTGAGATTGTAATTTGAAATAAACAGAATATATGAAATATATAATTATATTATATACAAAAATTTGTATAATTACTCTTATGGAAAATTAGAAATTGGTATTCTTATTTAGAAATTCTTTGATTGATTTGAATTTAACTTTAGCAATAATATCAAGAAAAACTATAATTTTTAGTTTAGTTTAGTTATAAAACTATAAATTTATAGTTTTTAATATTAAACACTTTTACAATTTATCTTTAAATTATTCACCTATTAAAATAAAGTTTATCTGAAATAAAGTTAAATATAAATATCTGACCATTTGTTCATAGTTTTGAAACTTAGTTTCTAAAAAAACTTTTGCTCTTAATTGCTTTTCAGATAATAAAAGATAAAAAATCTCTTAAAAACTTCAAAGGTATTGAAAAAACATCTATAGAAATAAAACGTCTTTTAAATATCTTTAAAAAATTTGTTGGAAGCATTTGCTAGATAGGTTATATACTATCAAAATGTATACACTGATATTTTCTGATATTTCTGTTAAAGAAAATTTCGAGTAAGTCAAAGCATTTCAAGTGAGCTAAAGAATGAATAAGATAATCTATCAAGCTTTAGAGACACACATTTCACTTATTTTTCTAGATATTCTTTATATTACTCACTACCTTCCATAACCTTTATCTTGTCTTCGATATATCTTGAAAGTATTCATACAATATGAAGGACAAGTTTATTGTGTTTCTTTCATCTTCAGGACAAATTATTCTGGATCTATCGTTGTATTTGTATTATAACAACTTAACAAATGTTGCATTACTAGAACTTTACAAAAGAGTCGTATGTTTACAGATCCGGTACTTCCTCCGTTTTTCTACTGGTCACTGGCTTAATCGGTCGATGAAATCGTGTGCACGAGACGAAAACTAATTATAAGTGACTCGTTCAATTAATTTGAAAAATATAGTTTCGTTTATCCCGTGATCATATGTATATTTGATAAACCCTTATAAATTATTTCTTGTGGCTGTTTCTTTTTCTTTTTTGCCATTCTTTCCGCTGTCTTTCGTAATAGTTTTTTTTCTGACTAAAGGCCGGTTTATGATAGCCGTAATCCGTTAACTTATGCCAGAACCATAAAAAATTGACCAACCATAGTCGAATTATAGAAGAATAATCGACTGTGATTGACCAATTTTTTACAGTTCCGGCATAAGTTAACGGATTACGGCCATCATAAATCGGTCTTAAATCACCGTACCTTCAGCCTTTCCCGAGAATATTTATGGTTATTTGGCACACTATCTTTTTCTTTCAATATATTTTCTCTTAATCCTTTCAAATCTCTGTTCTTAAATATTCCTCGGAAATAATTCCAAGGAATTATTTTATCGACGTTGTTTTCATCGACATTATTTTAACAACTCTATTTTGCTAATGTTGAGTTTCAATATGACAGTATATATACTCACAAGATAGCACAAGATTTAAAAGATGTCCCAAAGACATTCAGAGGATTGTTAAGTGACTTATGACGCATAAGTTCAGAACATCCTAAAAATATTTCGAGGACTTCTAAATATCCACACAAGTTCCCAAGATATCCCTTCAAGATCTTATACTATAAAGATATACACTGACATATATGTGTGTACACGTCAATATGAACATTTCAGCGACGTACATATCGTGAAAACGTTAAAGCGGAATGTGTCGGTTAACAACGTAATTTTTACTTTCCAAAAAAATCATTAATCGTGCTTAAACACGTCTACACACTGCGGTATCTAAACTGGTATCTAAACCGAAAGTTCCCCATAATAGAAGGAGCAATCTTTGGTTAGTATTTATAATATATATGTATTGTGATAATATTCATAAAAATATATGCTCACACAGCAGAGGTATCCAAACATATCATAGAGATATCTTAAAGATATATTTGGAATATACAATATCTTCAAGATATCCTCATGATATATTTAGGACATTCCTGCTGTGTGGATATATATATATATATATATATATATATATATATTACAAAAAAAATAAAAAATAATTGAACGTAGCGTACGCAACGATAAGAATTTTCTGAAGAATTTTGAAGTGAGTACAATATACGATATTGACATATTGTACATGTGATAAAATTCCAATAGTTTCATGTCTAATATGTTATATTTTGCAGCTTTTTTCTAAAATAATACTTTCGAAATATATTTAAATTGCCGGACGCAATTTGACGATATACCGTAATTCTATCTCGAGATACAACGAAGAATTCGTAAGGTTATTCGCATTACATACGTGTATACTTCGCAAGATCAAGCAAAACGGTGTAGACTCGAAGGTAAAAATATGAAGGTAAAATTAGCGTGTACCTACCATTACTAAATAGAAAATCTTTTTATAAAAATTTGTGCATTCAATTCTTAAAAGTACTCGTATATACTCGATGACTTACTCCGTTTTATTGTAATATAAATATAATATTATTATATATATGTTGTAACAATAATATAATTATATATATGTTGTAATAATAATATAATTTTATTGATGTACAAGGATATCGTAAAATATAGATAAATAAATCAATGAGAAAATATTCCAAAATTTGCTCCTTTTGCAGAAGCGACGGCCGTGGGCAAGAAACTATTCCACTCCACAAAGACATTCCTGTACGTATGAACGTTTACAGACCAGGGAAAAAAGAATCTTTAACTTAAAAAGACGAGGTTCAAGATGGAGTAACCCTAAACTTCAAGAAAACAATGGACAATTTGACAATGATTCACGCTTGAAGAAAGACGCGTTTGGCTCACTGGAATCTCTTTTTGATATAAGGAAACCTTTGAATTTGCTAGATGTGTATCAGATAGCATTCGATTACTGCAACGATAAGTCAGTCGAAAGAAAATCAATTGACGCGTTTGATGCCATTAAATCAGAACCGCTTGTAGAAACATTATTCCTTCAATCTCTTTTACCAAGCGTAAATTCCGAACCGCGTGTCAATGAGCCGATAGTACGTTACTATGTAATAAATTATTACTAAATTACTTTGAATCCATGAACTAACATATTAGCGATTCGTAAATCATTATCGATAGATTAGCTTAGATCGATAGATTAGACATAAAGACAACATATTTTTCATATGTTTCGTAGTATTATAAATTTTACAGCACTTTGAAGGAAAAGAAAATATTAAAGTTACTGAACTAAAAGCAAGCGAAAGATCACACACGGAAACGTCTGATTTTGCGAGAAAATTACAGCAGAACACCTCGATTTATAACAAAGAAAATTACACAGTGTAATAATTTATTTATTTGAGTATATTTCATGCTTAATATATTTGAATATATTTCATGCCTATTTTCATTCTTAATAGTCGATAACGTAAAAAGTTAACCATACTTTTGTAGAAATATGGCTACAGTATTGCAAGAGGGTGAAATTCCAAAAGAACAGCAGGAAGAAGTCGAAGAAAAAGCAGAGGAAAAAGTAGAGGAAGAAAAAGGGGAAGAAAAAGAGGAAGAAAAAGAGGAAGAAAAAAAGGAAGAAAAAGAGAAAGAAAAAGAGGATGTTGCTGGAGCACTTGAAGAAAGCAAAGATATCAAAGATGAAGACTCGCAAAAAAAGCTACCCTCTTCTGTCGTATCTGATATACTAGGTATACTATAGTATCTAATATTTTAATTAGATAACCAAACATTCCGTTTTTCGTGGAACAGTTCCGGCTTTCTACCCTTTGTAGAATTTTACCGAATTTTTTCAAATGCTATCCGAGATGCCGATTTAGCCAAAATTCAGTCAGACTGTATTTATTCCGCTTTATCCCGGTTTAGAGGAATCTTAAAATAGTTTTGACAAAGAATCAAAAAAATTCACAGCTCTGGTAAATGCAGCAGCTTTGCTTCTTTTTCTTAATTTTAAGTAAGGATAACGACTGTTATATCTTAGCAATAGTTTCTATTTTATTTTAAACGACAGATTATATTGTTAACCGATACATTTCGCTTTAATGTTTTCACGATATGTATGTCGCTGAAATGTTTGCATTGACGTGTACACATACACGTCAGTGTATATACATACTATCATATTAAAACTCAACGTCAGTAAAATAGAGTTATTAAAATAATGTCAATGAAAACAACGTCGATAAAATAATTATCGGCTGCAAAGGATCTTATAACAGACGAGAACTTCATTTCAGACTTGATGGATATTAATATAAACAATACTCGGCTAAAAGTTGAAATCGAACGACTGCAGCGCGAAATTGATCATTTAAAAACGGTAATACTCCATCATCTCTTGTAATATTATATTCTAGAAAATATATTATTATTAATGTGTAATTTCTAATTATATATTTCTTACACACACACACATACACGCGCGCACGCGCGCGTGTATGTGTGTGTGTATATATATATATGTGTCTATGTGTATATATAGAAACATGATCAACCAGGAGTGGATGCGCAGCTGCAAGCAGAGAAAAAAGCCCTTGAACGGAAAGAAATCATATTCAAAACATCGACGTCTACATTTTGTAAAAAAGTAATTTTAATAGATATATTTAATAAAATAGATTACATATTTACTTAAGACGTAATCATATACTTGTGGAAGAACTTGATGCACATAACTCAGTAATAATACTTGTTAACGAAATGAGAAATAATAGCAGAATCATGAAAAATAATATGATAAATATATTGCAGATGGAAGAGATTTTAGATATACCTTATGATGAGTTGTTTGAACGCTATGCAACATTTTTTACCAAGAGAATTGAAGAGGAAGTTGAAGAGGAAGTCGAATTTCCACAAATAGAATATCCTGAGGATAAGTAAGCTATATTTCCATCATAAAAACTTTGCCAGCTTATTTAACATGTGGGCAATCGCGTATAAGTTGACATTTCTTTTTAATAATGACGAATTTCATAGTTTTTTTAAATGTTGCACGACGTATGTTACTAGCGTATATATATGATCAGCGACCCACGTGGCCTAAATATCACGTGAAATTGATGTGACACGCAAACGTGTTAACATATTTTTAACTATTTATGTATTTTTATCGTGAAATCAGGCTGCCGAGAATAATCATATGCGGCCGCAAGGAAAATATGTTTCCACAAATTGTGATAGCGGACAGTAAACAGATAGAAACAGGGGAACGTTACAAACGTTTAGTTAGCCAGGGAAGGGAGGCTATGAAGAAATCACAGAAACTGGTTTTTGAAGATATCACACAGGAATGGTCTAAGTATGTTCGTTTCTCGTACGCTATAAAATTCTAAACATTTTAGAGAATAAATAGTTTTAATTGGAAATGCGCATTAATATGAAAAAAATTACTTTTAAGTACTTGTATCTATAATTAAGGAACAGCAGGTCTATATTACGATCATCTTTTTCGAAGCACTCAGTATAGAAGATTCTCATCACTCGATAGTTATTTATATAGCGAATAATAGAAGGGCGAATAAATGTTTGAAAGTTATATGGTTTCCTCGGTAACGATATCACGATGTTTTTAGCTGAAGCCTATTAATTATACGTCACTTATGTATAATCTCGTGACATGCCAATTTCGTAGCAATGATTTAAATGTTATTAACTATTTTTTCTTTGAAAAATTATTTCGCAACACATTTCAATTGAATTTTGTCTCGTCTCGTCAGATTTTAGAATAAAACGGATGAAAGGTCAGCACTGTATGCTAAGTTGTGCTATCCTGCAAACAGGTACAAACTAGAAAAAGCTTTGCTAGAGAAGGATAAAACCATTGAGAAATTAGACAGGACTATATACAAGCTGAAAGCGGAAATGCACATGATCGTCAGAGAGAATAAGAAGTTAAGAGATGAAATAGCTACTTTGAGTGAGGATCCTTATCGTGAAATCAGTCCTTACCCTAGTCCGCAACGTGAACTTTGGTCTGACGATCCAACTGGTAACTAATGCACTCAATTAATATCACGTCAATATAACCGCATTCTTATATCAGTACACTGCGACGATGCGATTTCTATCAATACAACTGCTACTTCCATCAGTTCCATGATTCACTGACCTTTGATCACTGCGATAGCTATAGGATGTGTTCTATATGATATCGTTTAATTTTTGGTCAGTTCAGTCAACAAGTCTGTTATGAAGCATATTATAAAAAATAACGCATTAGAACTTTGAACATCTTGTGCTATGCTAAGAAGTACAAGATATTCGTGCAACGAATTTTCACGAATTGACGAAGTAATATGCACATTTGCAGGTTCGCCGAGACTTACTGGAGGTGGATCGGCAACAGACACTCCCAATCTCGAATATAATATTCTGCAAAACGTTAAGATGTGTACGCGAAGTGTTATTCTTACAAAAGCATCGCTTCCTCAAGAAACATGTTCCTTGGTGAGAATTGCTGAATAAACTCACGATTTGCGACACTAGTGCTAAGCAGCTAGTGAGAAGAACTGCAAATCGTTTTATTCCTTTACACTGCTATTATCGAGCAATGTAACTCTGCATCAAACATATATATGTCACGCATCTCTGTATATCTTTTAAATAATGGAAAATCATGTCTCCTTGCTCCTTCACAGTGTCAATAATCAGAATTTTATTACACGAGTAGTAAAATGACAAAAATAATATACTTGTGTCCTGTAAAAGATTAAAAAGAAATAAAAAATCAGGTATATGACACTATGTTATTCCATCACTTCAGGAACAGCAATTAGGAAGTATGGAGAGTGATGTCCGCAACATGCAGATGCAATTGGCGAATGTGAGACGAGAGCAGCAGCAACTGAAGCAACAACGTAATTTACTCAAATGTACAGGACCTTGTGCATCGTGTGCCTGTTCTCCTCTGCCTGCGACGTGCGTGACAGTCTCAGCGTTAAAGTCTATTTCGTCGAAAGGATCTACTATACCTGCGGTGTCTCCTACCAAAGTACATGTGTATACGATTCTTCGAATTACTTTCTTAAACAAAAAAATTTAGGGCCGATTGTTCCAATTTCTTGATAAGCTATCTGAGTTAAAATCATGTGTCTTATCTTTGTTTCTGTAATTTAAAGATAACACGAAGACAGACATATGATTTGACTGTCAAATAGCTTACCAAAAGGTTGAAACAACCGGCCCTTATGAATAACAAAAATATTTGTTTACAACGTAATTTTTTTTTAATGCAGATGATTGCGCAAGCTGTATCCCCAAAATGCACTAGTCCTTGCACGAACATACCTATGGTACGACCGTAGCTTAAGGAAAATGTTCTCAGAACGCATTAGATAATCATAGTAATAAATCTGTGACCAAAGGGTACCAGCACTTGCGCTCAACAACAATTACGCGACCTTCGCGAACAATACGCTCGACTGCAGGAAGATTATAAAAATAAGTTGTACGAGGTATCATGCATGAGAACTGACGCGGAGAAAATGAAGCAGGATTTGCGCGATGCAAAAGAGGAGAAAGAACGGGTAGAGATAAAGATGATAGACGTTCAAGAGCGATTGAGGTTCTTAGAAGAGGAAAGGGGAAATTTCGAAGGTAGATTTCTATAAAATAAAAGTAGCATATATTT
>NW_022639461.1:1914195-1926374 GCF_010583005.1 Odontomachus brunneus | reverse complement strand
ATATATATATATATATATATATATATATAATTACTTTCTAAATATACACAGGTCATAAAGAACAACTCGTCGAACAGGAACAGGCTTTAATAGTGGCGAAACAACGAGTGAGAGAAACGCAAGATGAGCTAGAGGAATTTCGCTCTACTACTCAAGATCTATCCGTTCAACTGGAGGATTATCGCAATAAATATTTGCAAGTCGGTTGTTGTTCTTGTTTTTATTGAGACCAAAAATTACGTTTAATCCATTTATTTTTCTATATGTGCAAACAATTATAAAATTGAGAAATTCATATAATTTAGGCCCAGCAATACGTTGAAGAACAACGAAGGCAAATGGATCTTATGGAAATGGATAACGCGCGAATGAACGAAAATGTTACTTTGGAAATCGGACGTGTTAAAGTATTATATTATTTATTACGGCCTGTTTGTCGAGTCATTTATGAAATTATAATATTCTTAGAGGATTAATATAAATTTCCGTACAGTCATTTTCATATTACATACATATATAACGTTGATACAATACACTCAGAATCAATTCCAAGAAAAATTAGCCGAGCTTGCGCCACTGCCCGAAATCTTAAAACAATCGCAAACGAAGTTACAAGAGACGCAGCAAATACGGTTAATCGCCGAACGCAATTGTGAAGATTTGTCGCGGGAATTGCAAGGATACAAAGATAAACTTCAGATTCAGCAAAATGAAGTGGAAGTGTTGCGTGCTCAGTATCAGACACTTCTGGTTGTAACTTGCTATCTTAACTTCGTTAACTCAGTGGAAAATGGTACATTATTATGAATCGCTTTGTAGGACGAAAGAGGACAAGGAACCGGTCGATTCGAAGAGATAGAAAAAAAGTGTGGCGAACTGCGTAACGAAAACGAGAGAATGAAAAACACACTGACACGACTCGAGGAACAAAAGGCGCAGCTTCAAAAACGCATGGATGAGAAAATGCATGAGAACGCGCAGTTGTTGTCACAATTGGATCAAGTACGACTCGGTTTCATGTGTAAAAAGGGTTTCTTTAGGAGGACATTGACATCTTTTTCTTTTCTTTTAAGGTAAGAGAGGAATCTGCTCGACAAGTAGCGAGAACGAAAGACCGATGCGAAAATATGCGATGCTCGATGCAGCGTCAGATCGCTGAAATGGAGAGAGAATTGGCACAATGTAGAGCAACGGCGCGGGCCGCACAGCGAGACAGAGACGAAGTAACTTTTAAAAAGTTTGGCATAAAACATTTCACTTATTCTTAATAGAAAGAACATGTACTTATAGTATGTTTCCCGTTAACGTTTACGCAGATTAGACAAAAAATGCAGGGTCAAATAAATAACTTGAACGAGGCCTTTGAACAAGCGCAACGACGCATAAGATCTCTGCAAGGTCATGTGAACTATCTCAAGACCTCTTACAGTAACATGTTAATCGACCAACGAGAGAAGACACCGACCAGTATTCCTGCGGGAGATGCTCCAGGCTTAGGATATGATTCCTGCGACTGCAACTATTAAACGTTTCACGCTTTTTATTATAATAATACACTATACTTTACTTCAGCATAATGAAATTGTGACGAATACGCCACGTAACATCGCACATATTTTTATCTCAAATAATAGTACACTGACTACTAACGCAATTTGACAAAGTTATTTTGTAAAAATAATTTACATATGCTGTCATTTCCTTTATAAATATATATAAACTATAAATAATATATAAAAAAAACAGAAAAGGAACTTATAAAGGCATTGTTTAAATCCTACTTATCAATACATTAACACGTTCGCTATCAGCATTACATATGCGTGTGACTAATTTTATAAGAGGTCAACACATCACATATGTGTGACACCGATCATTTTTTTCTTTTTATGAACATAAATAAATCATCATCTGTGTCATAAAATTACACAAATAAAATACAGAATGATCTAAAAGAAAGGATGCTCCTCTCCCAACCGCGATAACGAACGTGCTAAGAGCAAAAACAGAACAGAAAAAAATAAAAGAAAATCGACATTTATGGCTATTGGATATGCATATATTAAATGCAATGTAAACATTTGTGTTTTATTATATGTATATTTTATTTAATAAATCGACTATGTATGATTTTTATATGCAAAGAAATTGGAGAACTTCGTTTATGATAGCAACGCAAGAGTTTATCGAAAAAGAGAAATTAAAACAAGAATATGATATATGTACATATGCAGTAGGTATATATATAATTAACATTTAGATGAATTCCGTTAGTTCGTGTCCACAGAATGAAGCATATTGAGCATGTTAAGAATAGCATCCGAGCGCGATCGCACCTTTTCCATTTCCATTCGAAATTCTTCCAGCTGACATTCAATTCGCTGTGCGTAAGCATGACAGCATCTGCGACCGAAAATTTAATAATCTTAATTTTGAATTTGCCATAATCTCAAATATAAATATTAATTCTTATGAAGGTATGCAATTTTCGTGATGTTATCGTTGTTCTACCAACAACGTGCAACAATATAATTAACAATATAAAATTGTTACGAGTAATAATGTTACATTTATGCATGTGTATACATTTCGTCAATTCCGGGTCAACTATGGCCGCGTTCGCTTTGGACGCTCATGCGCTGAAAGCGTTTAAATTCTATCTTCGACGTATAATAAACAGCAAAGATAAAATGACGCTTTCAGCGCGTGACTGTCCAAAAGCGAATGCAGCCTATATTATATACAAGTCGAAAAGAATACTCGAAAAAATATGTAAAAGCGTACCTTCCATCAGATTGCCCTGGATTCGAACATGACGGTTCGGCAGATACACATGGCGAAATTTTGATTTGGGGAGAACAACTCGTTGAAGGTACCTCCTTCTTGTGTGAACAACTTTTACTAGTACTAGGTGTGTTCGGATTGTAGCAATCTCCGCAACCTCGCAAAAAGTCCATTAAAATATTTCGTACTCTTTTTCCACTTAATCTACGTCGTCGTGTCTGAGGACAACACATGAAATTAATAAATACAGTTATGATCGCGCGAATTCTTATGAGATGTATCAGTCAATTTCCTTATAACTTACCTCTGGGGTCTCGTTAAATTGTTTATGTGTTATTAATGGTTCTTCTTCATTTAAGTTAGAAGAATGATAATGACATGTTCCAATACATTCTTCATCTGTAGTTAGTTTTAATTGGTCGCATGAGGAAGCACCCATCGATGTATTACAACGTTTATGGTCCTGTAGACAATTTTCTCTTGTATCATGTAGTGAATGATGACATGCCGCATGATACCCGCATGCAAGTTCATTGTGCTCTGTGGCAGGATTGAAATTTTCATGTGAATGCTTATTAGGCGTTGAATTGTTTGAAAAACTCTGACGATGTTCCTTGACGCTGTGTTTATCTTTGCTACAGTTACAACAGTCTTCAGACTTCTGCTTTTCTTTGTGCGAAAAGCAACTGCACTTTTGTCCTAATGTTTCTATATTGTGAGCACAGCAGGAATGTGACTTTTCTTCAGGATGTATTCGCTTGTATTTCAGCCATTCTTTATGTTTTGAGGAATCACAATCTTCGCAAGTGGGAACGCACACACTTGGACTACACGCTCTATCCGCATCTACTTTGTCTATCGAACAGTGTGGCTTGGGCGTATTATTAAATGACATTGAGTGTGGACATGAAATATTAGATGTAGCTGAACTCATCTCCAATTTAGCTGGTACTTTTGATTTCTTACTTGATGAACACACTATATTACTGCCGTTGAATCTTGTCTTTTGCCAGCACTTCTTATCAGTTTTTCCTTTAGTAGATGTTTCCATTTCATTGTCATTCTCAATCATAGATTCGTCATTAATCTGAAAAAATACAATTTAAATACTATAATTTAAAGAAAACATATCTTATCTCATAATTCACTTACAAAAATAACTTACCTCTTTGCCCCAAATGTTGATGGTCCCATTTATTTCAGACATTCTTATTTCTACGTTACCAAGTAAAAATGGACCACATTCTCGCGTGCGTGTTTTTTCACTAACAATCTTGTCTTTTGTAGGCTCTTCTGCTTGAATTAGAAAACTACGTTCTGCACTATTTTCATTCTCGTGATAAACAAAGAATTTTACATTATCTTCTGGATCATTAGCATTTTCGGTTTTGCTTTCTACAGGTGTTGCAGTTCTTAACTGGTTTGTATTAATATTACATGAATTTTCTTGTGATTCCGATCTCTCGTTTATCGAATTATATGGATACTTAAATTTGTGCTCCGCATTAGACGTCTCATATAACTTTGATTCTACAGAACTTTGGGAAGTCTTGCAATTTTGTAAAAAGCCAGGTGGTCCAAGAATATCAGAGATTTTCCTCTTTTTGGAACTGGAAGATTGACCCTGATAGCTGCCATCATCATTCTGCAATTCCATCACTGTACTCTCATTTAACCTCTTCTTCGAATTTTGTACCAGAGGACTTTCTGGTTTTGTTTTTCCCTGTGTAATACTTGAAAGAGTTTGTAAAATTCGGGATGAAGTTATAAATGCATGTGATAGTGTACGTGTATTTTTTCTTGGTGTGTCATCAGTTAACATTATACTGTCATCAGAATGTAATGTTTTTGATGCCTCTGGTGGTTTCATTGATACTGACAAATTACACGCACTATCAGTCCACTGCTCGATAGAACTAAGTGTTGAAGCAACGCTGCTACCTGATACTTTATTATGCTTCTTTATATCTATAGACTGCGCCTGATTGCAATCTTCATCAGTTACTTTGACTGGCAAAGTTTGTTCTTTCGTTACAGTAACAAAGTCTGTTTGGATGCAAGCGACTTTTTGTATCGGAGGTTTATTTTTCTTTTCATATTCTGTTAACAATTTTCTCAATTCCTCTACCTCTTGTTTCATTTTTAGATATTCTACAAGTTGTTTTTGATATATGTCATGCAAGTTGTTATATTGTACAGTTTTCTGATTTAATTGATCTTTCAATGCAATAACTTCTGAAGTATCTAAAGTTGTTTTATTGAATGCTTCGTTTGCTTTATCAAAGGCTGCTTTCTTGTCCTTATTTTTTTCTTCGTTTTCCATTATATTAATGTGTTTAATATCTTCGATCCTTATGGGGCATATTCCATCATTATCGTCTACATTAGACATATCCATTGGTTCTGCATCATTATAAGTTTCAGACTCAGTAAACTCCTGCTCCATAACTTGTGCATTTTGATTTAAATCGGTTTTCTGACTAGATTTTGAGGCACCACGCATATATTCTTCATAACTCAAAGTTTGTATATTGGAAAGTACTGGTGATCCTTGATGACCATTTTGAACAAGAGATGGTTGTATAGTAACACCAAATTGTCGAGTTTCTCCTTGAGTGAAATCAACTTTAGCTATTCCATTTTGTTTCTTATCATCAGAGTTTACATTATCCTTTATATCCTGTGCAAAGGGTACATTTATTTGAATTTCAACTTGTTTATCTAAATCTTCCTCTTGTATTGATTTTAACTCGTTCTTCTTATTATCTTGACCATTTAACATTATTGATGAAGTATTGCAAGTTACTTTATCCTTCTCATATGCATCTGCAATTTCTAACTCCTTAATCGTTTTCACAGCATAACTCTTTATTGTTCTATTTGTAGGCTTTGTCTCTTCTATATCATTATCTTTACGTTCATCATTACTTTTACCGTGAATCGCATCTTCACTCTCTTTTATATGCTTTTCCAAGGAACGTCTATTTCGATCCTTTATATCTTGTATGTAAAGCTTGACCTTGCTTTTCACATGGTGATATTTTGGTTGTAATGGTTGCTTCCTGCGTACCATGGGAAACATCGTAATGTTTTGTGGAATGTTTAAATTATTTTTTCCCCAAGCTGCATGTCTCTTCTTGTATAAATCATACTTGCTTAGATCTTGAAGAGAAGAACTCTTTTCTTTGTCACGTTTTTTAAATTCTTTGTTTAAAATAATATCAGCAGATACTCTGTCATAATAATCATCATATACTTCATCTTCATGTATTTGTCTAAGATTCTCCTCATCCTCATCCTCCTCCTCGTCCTCTTCCTCATCATCATCATCATCATCATCATCTTCCTCATCTAATATATGCTTCAAGCTATTTGGATGGCTACGATCTGAATCATTATCAAGCTCCAAATTTTCCATATCTATAATATAAAATGATTATTTTATAAACCTAATATGTACAAAAGTTATATATATACTGATATCTCTCTCAAAGATACAGATAATACTGATTGTTTAATCAAAATTGTTTTATCAATAAATTGTTTCAATTTTGCCACTGTGTGGATACTCTGTTATTGACTTACCATCACTGTCCCCATACTCGTCTTCATCATCTTCATCATTGTAAGGAAGGTGATCAGTTTCCTCTCCAGATGACAGAACATATACGCTGCTTGCCGCTTGATCATCACTGATCATCACAGTATAAGGACTCGGACTTCGTTCTTCCTGCATGGGCGCGATTCCCGGCTGCTTCGTGTTCACGACCTCCGACGAATCGTCGCGTCTGGAGATGCTGGATACGCTCATATACGTCGGCATCTCCTCATCCTCGAGCAACGCCGCGTCTGTCCGGTCCATCATCAGTTTCGTTTCGCTCTTGGACGAATCGTTCGGTACATCCTCTGTCGCCTTTGTCTCCGCCTCGGTGTCGTCGGGCGAATGCTCGCTGTTCTCCGACATCGTGGAAAGCTACGTGCGGGGTGAAAAAACGGCCGATTATTGTCGGGAATGCCGACGAGCGTGAGCGTGAGTCGTGGCTAAAGTGCCGCAACAATTTACTTCAGGTGTATCCCGAGCATTCACCGGCCCGGCGAATGTACGTGGCGTGTGTTGGAAAACACCTTTTGACTAGCCGCCATTACGGTGATGCTCGCGAGAGCTAGGCCTTTCGCATATTCGATATTGTCGCGCACAATTTCGTTTCTCGCTTTACATCGCCGCGAACAGTCCGCGTTCTCTTTCGATAATGCGAATCAATAACCGAACGACTGATCGCGCGCGTCTCTCCGAGTCTCTTTCAACACCGAGCTCCAATCATCGCGAGATTAATGACCTGCACGTCGCAGGACCGTACACACGACGCGGAACACAGTGTGACTACTTGTTTCACTCGTGAAGCTGCCTGCATCGGTTTATACGTCGATAAACGTAAGTTAAACTGCAAGAAGCATTACTTCGATAGTATTGCATATTAATCTGCAAGATTATTCTTTTCTCTTACGTTACGTACAAATACACAGTCGCGAATGCCGAGATTAACGTCACTTATGCGCATGTGCCTCGCAATTGTTGGAAAGCGCGCGCGCGTGCACACACACACGCGTCCACGGGTTGTTTAGTTTTGTTTTATTGCAACAATCGATCCCGCGTTAGCGTATACAATTGAAAATTTGTAGCGCGTCGTTGTATTTTTTTTTCTTTGTTCTCTCTTACGTTATTGAAGCAAAGAATGCGGCCTGAACATAAAGCACATGCATCAAGAAATCAATCACGTATACAATACGCAAAAATACTGTACTTTTCTATCTTAAGCCCCTGATTAGTTAATCATTCCATGCGTCTGTGTCATATACACGATTGTATTATAATTGAAAATGTCGATCAATGACTGCACAGTTTTATAAAATAGATTTTTTGCTCTGTCCGTTTCCTAGCAACTGATCGAGCCTCGACATATCGGAGAGAATACGTGGAAGCGAACATAACCTGAGCAGAAGCACTTGGCGAGAACTTTGGGTTACTAGTGACGCAACTAGCGCTGCTCTTCGCAGAAGGCAACACCATTGTTGTTAGTAACTACAAACGTGGTGTGCGCGCGGCAATTCGATTACAACTTCAGCAGCGTCGTTCGATTGCGCGACAACGATGGCCGCGACAACTCATCTGACTATAGAGTTCGGGTAAGATCGAAAAATATGAGATACATAAGTATACATGAGCCGAGTAATACGGTCGCGTTTGGTGAGCAGTACGATAAATCATCGCCGTGTCGAATGTTCGCAGGGGTGGGGCGGAATTGCTGTTCGACAAGAAGAAGAGGCACGAGGTCGACTTACCTGGCGTCGAGTGTGAGTATGCTGCTTGCCGCACTTTCAAAATTGTATGGTACAATTGATGTTACTTTCGCCCGCTAATTCGGCATGCGAAATATCACAGGGACCTTGGGACAATTGCTAGTCTGGCTGCGAGATAACCTCCTCACTGAGCGGCCGGAACTCTTCATGCAGGGCGATACGGTGTAAGTGCTCTCGCGATTACCTTCGCATACACTCAGTCGACCTCAGCGTAACCTTGTTACCCTGACGATCGAATGAATACTAATGAATTCGCGATAATGCAAGCGCACTGCTGCAAATATGGAACACACTCCACAACTTGCAACCTCGAGAAAAATATCTAAACTAAAATGGCGTAGTGTGTGCAAGTTCATTAGTAATTCTGCAGATGTCAGCACCGTACACTGACGAGATGCATTGTAAAGACCACGGCGCATGGAAAAACTCGAGTAGTAAGCAGATTGACCAATCATGGCCGATGATTCTCACTACAGTCGAAGAACAGTCGATTGTGATTGGTTAGTTTCCTTACTGCTTAAGTTTTTTCGTGCGCCATGGCTCTAATGCCGGAAGTTCAATACTGTCGCACTTGGTGAAGTAAATTCGACGTTTGAAACTAAGCAGAATTTTTAGATATATATAACGTGATATTTGGAGAAAAATATCGCAGGAGAGTTACACAGTATGTTTGATATGAAGGCTAAGATCCTCTTGGCGCTACAATGGTCATAAGAGAATTGGTTTGTTCGTATTTTTTCGCACTCTATCTTCTTACTTTTTTTCTAACCTTCGAATATACATTTGTTTTGTTCTAAATGCGAAAAATGTAAAGGGCTATCTATAATGGAGAATTGTACGCCGTAGCAGTAAGAAATTGACCAGTCACATTCGATTATTCTTGTAAAAATCCAGTATGACTGGTCAATTTCTTACTGCTATGACGTACGATTTTCCATTGTAAATGGAACTTAACTCCTTGTCTACAACCTTCCCAGATAACATGCATGTCTAAAAGATGTCGAAAAGATATTTAAAAGACGTCTTATGCAACAAAATGTTGTATATGTTGTCTTTTAGGTGTCTTTTCGACATCTTTTAGACATGCATGTTATCTGAGTTGCTTTAATTCTTACGCTGTAAGAAATTGACCAATCACAGTTGATTATTTTTAAAATAATCGATTATGGTTGGTCAATTGGACAAGGTTGTGAACAAGAGTTAAGCAACAGAATTTAATGGCTGTAAGAAGTAAGAGTAAAGGGGCGTCTACTCCCTTGTCCACAACCTTGCTTTAATCTTTAAGCCGTAAGAAATTAAAGCAAGGTTGTGGACAAGGGGATAGTTGATTATTCTTCTCGCATTCGACTGTGATTGATCAATTTATTTTTTCTTTATTTATTCTTACTTTTTATTTATTTATTCTTACTTTTTACTTATACTCTTGTAGACGGCTATTGTAGATGGATCTTTAGGGTCACGACACACACAAAACTGTAGGCAGTGAAACTTGAGCAGAAAATTGACCAGTTACAATCGATTATTTTCGAATCGTAAAAAGAATTCTCATTGGTGGTCAATTTGCTTATTACTCAAGTTATACTGCTTACGATTTTTGTGTGCTCTCGGCCTTACCCGAGGTACGTGTAATAAAATGACCGCTGTGCACGTTGTTTGCTGGTGGTGCTACAGATGTCAGCATTTGCGTGTTACTAGCGTATTAATTAGGATCACTATCTCGATTTATGAAGTACATCTCGGTCCGTTAGCAACTCCCGACTGTCGTTACATCGTGGACCAAAACCGGCATTCGTATAATAGTTTACGAGAATTTCTCGAGAACATTTCTGGAACGATCGACAAGATATAATGGTGCGTGAAAGAGAAATTATATTGGGAACAGGGACCTTATTCTCGAAAAATATCGTATACGATATTTCTATGAAAAGCTATAATACGTATATTATAGCTTTTTATCGAAATATCGTATACGATATTTTTCAAGAATACTTAGATGAGTCGCGGATCGACATCGCGAATTGAAAGCTTCAAAATACTATGGGTAAACTCCACTTGGCGATCACGTTGACCGTATAAGCGTCATTCTAATCTTATTTCTCACTGAAGAGAAACGGAGTGATATTCCGCGTTGACGCGATCGTCAAGTGAAACTTAACCTGTGTAAGGACCAGTTGTTCCAACTCCTTGGTAAATTAACTGATAGTTAAATCATACGTCTATCTTTGTCTAAGTTGAAGGAATCAGTTATCAAGAAGTTGAAACAACCGGCCCTAAGATAAGGAAAAATATACAACGAGAGTGCGCACTCTCACGCGAAGTTATGAATATTAATCGATCGCAGCGATTATTGCGTCGATCAATCGATCGTATCTACCAATCTTGCGAGTTGGCGTGCCTGGCCAATCAGCGGTGAATATTATTCGAAGTTTCTCGTCCGTCATTGCGAGTGTTTTGCGCCAAAAGTCGCGGCGTCCTTTCGTTCCTTCCGCGTTCGTTTCGTTAACTTTCTGTAATTGAGGGGGAGTACGCTAATGCAGGATCCGTAAGTTTTTAATACGCAACTCGCCTGCTGCGGCGAATTGTAACTCGATTTAAGAAGTTTGTCTTGTTTATTTAGGAGGCCGGGTATTCTGGTTCTGGTAAACGACGCCGACTGGGAATTGCTGGTGAGTGTTGCGATATGCATACCTTCTGTTTTATCCTGTTCTGCTTCCCCGTCCACGTAACACGGGTATCTCGAGTATTTTCATGAAAAGATAAGGAAACTAACTCGACCGTCGTAAGTTTCAAAATCTTATATTGAAAACCTCAGGTATTATGCATGTTATATTGCGTACAGAGAATTTAGGTTAACTATAGTACTAACCAAATGTTAAATATTATAAATGTTTCTCGAATGTTTGTTATATACGGCGATTGTGAAAGGTTTCTCTGTCTTTTTGCATAAACACAGAAAAATATCGCTCTACTCTGCTAAAAAAGCGATTAATTTATTTACTGTCCTTTCAAGTAATGATTATCTTCAATAAAGAATATTTTTTTAATAATAGTCTTAAAAATATACTCATCATAATTTTTAGAGGAACTCATTATCACGCATTCAAAAGAAAAATCTATTCTTTTTAAAAAGATATTATGAAACTTTATCAAAGAAACAGTTGGCTCGACTCTCTATGTAATAAACAAATAGAATCTTTGTTTTTTTAATTTAATATTTTTTATTGAAATTTTAAATGTGCTAGGATCCAGGATGTATCTTGAATAAATTTGTATCTTGAATATATTTATGATGAACTCATGATAGACATTGTGAATATATAAACTTGTGAAATATATGGAACAAATGATATTCACTTGAATGTAGTATATTTTTCTGTGTGTATGCTTTTGTCTTTTACTCACTGCAATTAAATTTACACTTGATTTCAACTTGATAGCTCTTGAAATATGACTTTTTTATATCTTAAAAATATTCTGGAATTATTAAAGCTTTATTCAAAGGAGACCTTTTAAATACAGTTTTAGATGTTCAACGAGAAGGGCAGGCGGATTTAAATTCGAAAAGGATTGAATAGGCTATTTAACTTTGCAATTCTTAAGTCGTCACATTGATATGAAAGGTTAATGCGCCATGTTCCCTGCGAACGAATCCTCTGAAGAGACGAGTTTTATGTATCTTCTCCAGATTTTTCCCGAATTATTAAAAACTTATTAGGGATACATTTAACTGTCCAGACTTAAGTGCCCGGCCGAGTTGAGATATCAAAAAAAAAAGAAGTTAAATGTGATTTTTAACCCGTCCGCGATAAGAGGATCGATACAGGATGACCCGAGGTTGTTTCGAGAGGAGAGAAAGAAAATATCGAAAGACGATACCGTGAAAACCAGTAAATATCGCGAGCCCTCAGAGACTGCTTGCTCCTGCATTTTAGCATTAATAAAGCAGAAGAAGCTCGATTGCGGTTTGCGCGTGCTGGAAAGTCCCCGGGAGGGAGAGGAAGAGAGAGAGAGAGAGAGAGAGAGAGAGAGAGAGAGAG
>NW_022639461.1:1889925-1911482 GCF_010583005.1 Odontomachus brunneus | reverse complement strand
GAGAGAGAGAGAGAGAGAGAGAGAGAGAGAGAGAGAGAGAGAGAGAGAGAGAGCGGCGATTTAAAATATTAATTTCAGACACACGGCACATAGACCGACGATACCACTCGTTGCGCTTTGTCAGTATTTCTTTAGCCGCTCTACCTCTCTTTCATTCCTCCCCACCTTCCTCTCCCTCACGCGTAGGTGACGCTCGCGGCTGTTCCTGGCGTCTGACAAACGCCCGGCGTCGGGACACCCTGTGACCGGTTTTTACAAACGGCATAATCGGCCCGTCGACCACCAGCACCACCACCACTGTCGTCGCCGTCGCTTACGCTTACGCGCTAGGGTGCAGGATAACGGAGCGATTCCGGACGCTGAAAGGGCGCAAATGACCTCGGTTTGCCACACCCACGGAGAGAATTATCATTTTAAATTTGTAAATGTACACGCCGCGGCTATTAGGAGGAGACGCGGTCTTCTCGGGGTAGCGCTCGAGCGGGAAGACGCTGGAACGCCGGGGGTGCGTCGGGACGCCGGGCGGGGTAGGAAAGATGATGGCTCTGGCCATTATTATGATAATACCGGCGCTCCGCGAAGCCTCTCCGCAAGCTTCGCCTTTTGCGTTTCCGTGCCTTTTCGCTCGGCCCTCTTCTTCTTATGTATATACATATACATATATATGTCATATCCGCCTCCCCTTTCGTTGCTTCTTGCTCTCTACCCGCGTCTTTTTCTCCCTGCATACATAGTCGCGCTTTCACGAGCGTTCTCGCCAGAGCTTCTCCGCCGTACGCTCAAGTTTTCGTTCGTTGCATGTCGATGTAATGGATACGCTTGCTATCGATAGCGGGAGATGTTGGAAGGCATGAACGCTTGGGACGTGCGAAATTGAGGATGAGGTTTCCGTGAAGGCAAAGTCAGTCTTCACTCGGTAGGAAGTTGCGCGTGTGCGTAAGACCGCGCGAAGGAACGACACTCGACTGAATTTGTGTCGAGAGATCGATTTTCAAAGAGCACGCACATTTCGCTCTTTTTTCAAGAACTTTGTATATGCCAATTAATAGTTGATTAATGGCTGATTTTAAGCTTAAACGGTTGCAACCTTAATAGTGTGGCTATTTGTTGAAATTGCAACCTTTTGAACCGGTTATCTCCCAGACAACGAGAATAATATTGAGATTTTATATTTTTAATCTACTTGTTCTAAGCTTCAAATTGATATATCAGTTATTGGAATACTAAAAATTTTACAAAATCTTTTGTAAAAAAAGAGTTTCTCATGTGTGACGACAGAATACCTAAATGTATCATACGTTTAATTAATCTGAGATATATGAAATGTAATTTTTCAGGGCGAAGGCGATTATAAGCTGTGCCCGCGGGACAGAGTGCTCTTTATTTCGACGTTGCACGGTGGATAGACGCGTTCTCGACACTGAAGATCGACAGACTGAAGATCGATAGAGAGTAAGCGGAGATTTCAGAACATCGCAGAATTTCATTCGGCGAGTACAGAAAACTATATATTTTATTAAAGAATAAAGAGTACTTCCTTACAAGACATGCGTTTGTGATCAGTTTCAAGTAATGATGAAACACAGTAGGTTTTAGAAAGGAAAACGTTTTCCTCGTGGAGAATCTCCTCTCTCAGTTTCGACGCAATAATACCATTATTAACACGCTCGCGCTGCCACGGTTTATTCGGGGAATTCTCTCCATAGACCGCATTATAATTGTTTTCATGTAATTGTGTGAAACAAACTTGGGGTTTGTCTATACGCGGGTATACAAAGAAAATCGTCATTCTCGCGTACATATATGTCGTTGGTAGCGAATGTGTTAAAATCAATTTGATTCATTATTAAATTCTAATAATAATACAGCGCATTTATTCAAATATTTTGAAGTTCACTTTGACGCTATTCAATTACGTTAATTCTTACGAATTGCCGTGGCCTGTGAACGTGAAGTGATCATGATAGCATTTACGCGATAAATTGAAATTTTTGTATTGGATCGTTTAATGGTTAAATATATACAATTGGATATTTTTTTTTATTTTTCGGGCAAGTGCGAATTGCATATTTCTCTCGCTGGTTTCACGCTTCTATTTTCACAAAAAATATAACTACATGACGTCGAATATTCGAGCATCGCTTTTACGCATCCGAGTTACGCGTGATGAAATTCGATGGATTTAAAGTGGACGATAGAAACTGTAAAAGTTCGAGAGGAATTTGTTTTCAACGAGCTAAGAAACTTTGAGAAACGAAGAAAGAATTTTATATATATATATATTTTTTTTTTTTTACATGGAAACCACATGTCTTTTTCCTCATATGATGTTTTTTCTTAAATTTCCGTTTTAAGATTAATAAGCGCATTACTCTCTCTTGCAAATCTTTTCTGAATGACTCATGACTGAAGTGAGCAGGTTGCATTTATGCCGGTCGCGCAATCGGAGTTGCGCTTCGTTAGTGTATCGAGCTCGTAGTTAGGGACGCGTCTATGAAATAGATTTCGCGACACCGGAACCAATCAGTCGCCGGCGGATCGATGAGACACCACTACACCGTATAATAATCTACCGATACACAATGGCACCAATTAATCACGCGCATGAGCTGCGCGGAAAATCGGGGAAAAGATCCTAACGAGCGTCGATCATGAACGAGGAGTGTTAGGGGCTCTACCTCTCCCTCTCATATTCTCTCTCTCTCTCTCTCTCTCTCTCTCTCTCTCTCTCTCTCTCTCGTTCAGGTGTGCACATTGCGATCCTTTTCACCCCCGTGCGTGCGAACGTGCGTGCGTGCGTGCGTACGTGAGCGCGCGACTTTGTGTGCGAGCATGCGAAACGCATCCGCCTATCAACGAGAGCCTGAGTGTGTCGCAATCGCTAATGGCCTGGCGGGGTTGGATGGTCCAGTGATTAATTGTGTCACTCATGATTACATTACGGACGCTGCGGATCTACTATATTATATACGGTCATACGTGCGTGTACCGGGCGGATTGCGCGCTACGTGCTGCGCGCATCCGTGCGTGTTTGCCGGACGCTCGAGGAAACGCGCTCGTACGTGCTTGTAACAAGTCGGCCACGACAGGGGAACGTGCTGATGGAAACGTCCGGTCGGGTCCGCTAATCCGCGATATATCGCAAGGTGTACAGACGACGCATACGAAGAAACACTTCCGCTATAATATGGCGCCGCCATCATCATCTCCCCATTGCCACGTCCGATATCGCGAGCTCCTCGTGCTCGCCTCGTCGCGCGTTCACAACGCTGCGTCGATAAATCCCGGCTCTCAGAGTATTCGCGCCGAGAGGAAGCCCGACACGTATAATCTACGGATGCGATTTTATATTTTCGGAATAATGAGAGGTGAATAACGTATGAAGCATCGTTATTTCTCGCTCGAGCGTTCGAAGAGAGCACTTCTCTTCACGGGGTGAATGTGTTCAGATCTTCTACGCGACGGAAAATGAAGTTCCAACCCCTCGCCCCTATCCCCTTAGTGAATCGGACGCGACGGTGAGAGTACAGAAGCAGCGAGAAATTAGGTCCCGTCACTTAGCGCACGTCGTCGTTCCCCGTCGTTCCACTTTCTAAAGCTGCCCGAAAGAGATATTCTCCATCGTTTTTATTTCACACCGGCGTTTAAACGCTTGCGTGGCCCAAGTCGGACACAGACCCGACGGCGAATTAGACTCGGTGGCGGAGGTCTGGATACTCGCGAAGATGAAATCGGCCGGTATCGCCGCAGTATTAAAGTTTCGCGACGTCTCTAACAGTTGTTTCACTTTTAAACGTAGGTATAATTTCCGCTATCTCCAACTGGCGCGGCGCGATGCCGCGAAATATAAAATAATAAAGGGTACGACGAGCGGGCGGGGGCGGGCGGGAGAACTTTGGCCATTACGTCGAAACAGTTTGGCGCTAACGCGTCTTCAACTTTTAACGGCTCCGCTTCATATTTTGTATCCCTTTCCGTCGTTTCTTGCGACTTAGGCAGCCAAATTTCCGCGCGCGAGTTTCCGACGAGATATATCGAGAGATCGAAAAGATCCTCTCCGAGACGTCAGTCTCGGGCGCTGAGAAAGCGCCAAAAAGCCGGTGTTCGGGTGTCTCTTTCTTTCCTGCGTCATTGGTAATTACGCGGTACTTAGTCGCACAATTACACATTTAACCCGCGGTACCCTCGCCGGTGCTATATTTATTTCGGTTTGCCGCCACGACTCCGGCCATTTGGCTACTAATCCTCTTAGTTGCTTCCTATCTGGCGCTACCGGCACGCGCCTTTTGTATTTCGATTTCTGTACGTACACACCGCTACCAAGTCGCCCGACGAGCGCTGACCGAGTGTATCTTTTACAGTGTAGTAAAAGTCGCCAAATAAAACGAACAGCGCTCGCTAGACGGCGGCCGATTTATTTTCGCATATTCCGCCGCCGCGTTACAATTGCAGAGCAAGATTATTATATTGTAGAATCATACCGGACCGCGCTCCTCTCGAAGTTCATTTCGCAACTTTTCGTTTCGAAATTTTGGAAAATTCATCGATTTTTTGCCCAAAATTGACACGCCTTGCGCGATCATCAGCGCGATGCGTCGCGGCGATGGCGCGTCCCCGTTTTCAATTCACAAAGGCCTCTCTAAGCACTTCGTGCCGTGCATCGTGCGGCATCTCGCGCGAGGCCATCGTCCGCGATTTTTGCGACGGCAGGAGCGACCACTTAAAAATTGCAAGCTCGCCGCCATCCGAACTCTAGTCGTCCAACAGCACGTAGGGCCGTGCTTCTCTCCCGATCGGGAGCGAGGCGAAGAGGCGCACACAGTAGCTATAGGTCGCCTGCCTGCCTGCCTGCCTATCTATCTGAAAGGCCGAACGGGATTCATTTGTAGGGACGAACAATCTCGCACGGGATAATACCTGCCGCTTGCGCTTGGCCGCGAGCCCAAAATCATTTCGGTAGGATCGGGATCGGCTGGGACCCGACTATTTTCGCGACTTCTTCTCGTCTCTGTCCACCCACACACACCTCGGCGCCTGCACCTATTCGTTTGCCCCCTCGCCCTTCCGTTTTTTTTCGCAAAAATGTCGGCGAGACGCGGACCATCAGCATAAACTGAGCAGCTTTATGAGCCGTAGCGAGTAGACGCGTTATCGCGTTACATTTTCTTCGAGAGCAGCCGACGATCGCACACTGTTCTTCTCCGCTCCGCGATTTCTGCTGCTGATCATCGCGCAGACTTTGCCCTCCCCGACCGACCGCGTTAGGAGAATTTCAACCATGACCCTTTCTTAACGGCGCTTTTTTTCCCTGGGACACCTCTTTCTTATTCTCGAGCGGAGGGGAACGTAAGGAATCTTCTCTTCTCTCGAGGAACGTTTACAAATGCCCTCTTTCCGACCTTAATGAGCTCCGCGAATGTTGTAGAGTGGCTCGATGTAAGGGAAGACACGTATTTCCCTACGTATGTTCTCTGATGCGAAAGAGAATTAATGATAAATGATTAAAACGATGAATTTTGTAAAAGAAACGGAACTATTTCATATAAGTAGTAAATTCTAATTAAATTATATATTATACATTGAGAAAAATGTATTTGAAAATTTATTTACGGGATGTAAAGTGTCCACATGACTAAAGTTACTCTAAGTAGAATTTGGCTGCGGTTTTATAAAATCCTGAGAAAGAAGGATATATTTTCAATTTCTCTCTTTGTCTACCTGCGAGAGAGAAGGACATGTTTTCAGTCTCTCTCTTTATCTATTTCTCCTTAACATAACTTAACCTACTATGATTGGATATTGTGTGGGATTCAATAAAACATAGCGGATTAATTAAAAATTGCTCTCTTTTGACCAAACTCTGCTTAGAGTAACTCTACACATGGCTTACTTAATTTTGATCGGAATATTTTGCATTTCTTCTTAAATACCAAGTAGAAATTCAACGTGAAAATGTTTTCTCCTGTCTTCTGAGATATTCAGCATATTTGAAGGAGCAACGTCGGATAAAAAGACGACCTTTGGACGATAGTATAAAAAAAGAAATAATGTGCGCGATAGTATTGATTTCCGGGTGACGTTTGGTAGCGCTAAAAAGAGGCGTGGTTACGAGTACAATATCTCGCGGAATCATTTGGCCGTTAGGTTTACGGGAGTCACTCGGTCGTAAAGAGGGATCTTGACACATGGCTCGTAAACCCGACTTAATTCGTCCTATAAAGGGAAACGCCTACGTCGGGACCGGCGACTGACCGATCGTTTTTCCTTTTCTTTCGCATATATGTACGCTCAATACGACTCGATCGTCAAACCTGTGTTTTCCCGTTAAATTCCATTGATTCCGTATTGATGCATTTTGGACGCAAAAGTTTTTTTTCCCGACTGGAACGATAAAAACACATCGTAACAAGAAGTTCTCGAGATTCATCGAGAGAGAAAGAGGGAGAGCACATTCTTTTGTGTTTTCAATATACGAAAATGAGAATTTGCTTATTCTTTTAAAGAATTATTTGAACGAATACACTGAGAGAAAAAGTTTTGTTAATTAAACAAAATATCAACATCCTCGACAAATAGTTTGTTAATACGGGACTGCAAATGTGGAATTCCAATAGTGGAAACAAATGATCTGTTACTCCCAATTAGCTGCTTCAAGCAACACTTCTGTAACGAAAATAAATAGTACTGTTAATCCAACAAATCATAAGTTTGATTTGCTAGCGACATATAGGCTATTAGCTAGCTGTAATTATAGTAACTGTTCGATCTGTTTCCCTAACGATTGTCAGATCGTACGGCAAATGTATTTTTGCTCCAATATAACCGAGGGTTATATTAAAATATGTCGAACTCGTCGTTAATTAATTCGTATTACGTCTTTACCGGTGTGCACATCTCGAATAAGTACAGACGCACCGAGGAGCGCGCGACTCGAACGAACGTAGGCTACGATGGCTCGTTTAATATATGTACAGCCAGTACCGTGCTCTTCTTGCCGGCCGTTTTGCATGCACACACGCGTATAATCCCATACGGCAGGGTCTGCCGAAAGATCGAGTCGAGAACCCAGACGCACACCTGTGCGCCGCGGAAGGTAGAAGAAAAGATAGGGTAATGGAGGGTGGTGCGAGGCGGCGGGACGCGAGGCAGAAGAGAGAAGGAATTTTCTTCCCCTAATATCTTCCGATCTCTCCCTGCCGTCGAATGCACAACCCTGGCAAATTGGAAGGAGCGTACCCTGCCTCTCGCGAGCACGACGGTATGTATGTTAAGGGCGAATGTAACAGTAGGGAGGAAGGGAAAGAGAGAAGTGAGGGAAGGGGGTGGTTGGTTGGCGGAGGGCCGGTGAATTGCACAATGCACGAGATTTCGTCCGGTCCATCGGGAGTCCCGTCGCGTCCCTATAGGCGGCTATTAGGACGCGGGGTTTTCGCGGAGGGATTTCCTCCGCAGGATGGCAGGATAGCGGGCCAACGACGCGGGCCCGACGTTCGGGAGGACGAGGCAGCCGGATAATTTGTCCAACGTTTCCTCGTACGGTTGCCTCCTGCTCTTTCTTCCGCCCCTTCGTCGACGTTCCGATGCCCAAGAGAAACGGTAGCCGGGAGGGAGGGAAGGGGACAATCCCATGCCGCTGACCCGAATCTCAACTAGGTGTCTATGTCTATTTTAGTTATCCGTCCGTACAGCGTGGCCCCGGTGACGTGCTCGGACGCGTACGGTAAATGCACGAGCAGTCGTACGTGTGTAAGGTGTAATGCTCGAATTTCCATCGATTTCCCCTCCCCTATGAAGAAATATTCTCCTTCAAATGGGAAACATACACTGTGAGAGCAAAAATATCTAATGAGTGAAAGAATATTTATTCGCGATGGATTACATATTGAATTAAATTTGAATTCTTTTGTTTAGAAGTAGAATAAACAGAGTTGCTTTCATGACAAGCTAAGGCTTCAGGAAAGTGTATATTTCCTTATTTGAGAAATATTTTATATTAGTACAAAAATAAATATGTTATTAGTGTTCGTCGAATATAAATATTTGTCATTCCTGAGATATTTTTCTCTCAGAATAAAAGCGAAGGAACCTGCATCGAAATTTCCCAAGATTTCCCCAGATGCAGCATAGATTCTTATAAGAATGCTCAAATTTGTTCCAAAATTGGTTATCCGATACCAATTGGGAATCCCATTTTTATCTCAAACGTGAATTCTCTGTTTAGTATCGAAACAGAAATATTATGAGAATTCGCGCTTTTTTCAAACGATAATATCGATTTATTTTTATAATATCAAACAGGGAACCCCATTTTTATATCAACTATTGTCCTCAATGGAATAAAATATTTTTTAAACATTTTTTTAAGCATTTTACTGAATAATGAAATCATTTGAAAAGTCAACGTGTTTTATTCAACTCTAGCATAAAATGAAGACCAGAAAAAACATTGAGAAAAACTTGGGTTCTCTTCTCCCATTCCCCTTACAAGTAAACCTACCAAAAAATTATTCCCTTGTATTCAATTTTATTTCTTATGCATTTTTCTGGTACTCGTTGATAATAGCAGTGAGAACATTAAAAAGCTATAAATTGGTTGCCCACTTTGAAACTCAAAGTAAACAAAAATGAAGAAAATATGATCTTGAAAAATATTTTTTATACTTTTACATTTGTGTCAAATTAGAAAGAAATTGGAGTGTACCTTTTGGTAGGTTTACTTGTTAGAATCACATGTTCGAAGTATTATATTACATCAGAATCTATAATTATTTTGTGGGAAATCTGCCTGGATTTCAATTAGATTCCAAGAAACGTTCTATGCGGAAAATATCCTTCATTTCCCAAAATCCATGGTACAAAGTCTGAAGTTGAGGAAACCTCTCGTGTACATAAATGACCTGACATTTTTATGAGACAGAATGAATATATTTGTAGAAGCAAAACATGCAGCCCTTTTACCAATGTATAAATCACCGCTCGCGCGTGTTATTTGTCTTGTTTAGCGACTGAACGATTAACGAAATAGAAGTCCCGACGAATGTATCGACGGCCGGCGGAACATGCACGACCATTGGTACGTTTACCCTTAAACGCGTGCGCGTTTAGTATGCTCTGTGAACGATCGCGAACGACTCGCGAGCGCGCGCGAAATCCGGGGTGCATTTAAGCTATCAATTTTCACCGCCACTCGATATTTCCACTATCACGCAATTCTCTCTCGTACCGCGGCGCGCGCGAAGTGCCGCGGATATCTTGCCAGTTTTGTATCACACCGCGAACGACTAAAACGATGTGTGTGTGTGTGTGTGTGTTTGTGTGTGTACAAAGTGTGTACTGAATAATACATTCGTTGACGCCTGCACATACGAAGAGAGCGTCGAACGGTTTACGTCGAATGCTTCGGAGATTGAGAGCCAAAAATCGACTTGAAGACAGACCGATCGGTTTACGGTATACGTCGCGTCGTGGCGTTTTCACCCGGGGATTCATAAAACTGCAACGGGATTCCCGCCGTAAAAATACAATAACCAAACGATGAATTCATAAGCTAGGTAACGCGCTCGCATCTAGCCGCGGATTAAACGCGGACTTACCGTTTTTATAGCGCTAGCCGTTCGCAATTTCGTTTAGCGCATTTACCGCGCGATCAATCCCGATTTTCGTTGCTTATCCCGAGAACAACGCACAGTGCTCGAGTCATAAAGGGTTGTAGGGAAAGAGTTGGGGGCAGGGGGTGTCACATTGTCACGGAGTGAATAACGTAGTTCTGAAAAGTAATCAGGCAAAGTGCGTGAAATATTTTCATTTCCAATTAAATCTTGTTTTGCCGAACGCGCACTATGTCTTCGCGTTCTTATTGCGTCTTGGTGACTTTAATCGCGGCTCGTCGCGATTCTTACTTCTCTTTACATTTCAACAACAATTCGCTTTATGTCAAACGAAAGTTTCGCTGAGGACAAAAGCGGCTGAAGAGCGAGACGATTTCTCCGTCAAACGAGCATTTCTTCCGGCGTGCGTTAAGAGCATTTGATCTCTTTATTAGCGCAATGACACATTAAAACAATTCTACCGTGTACTCCACTAGAAATTACGAAGAGGATAAATAAATCTCTCGCAACTGTGCGCGCGCGTGAAGGAAAAGAAGAAAGAAAGAATATTTTATTCAACGGCTGCATTCTCTGTTTGGCCGGGAAATTCCCCGACGCGATAGCGGAGAATAATTCCATAAGGACGAACGAGAGGGACTTAAAACGACGGCGCGCCCGGGGGCGGAGGGTGGAAAAAAGAGAATTGCAAGGCAGGCTATCAGGGCGACTTCTTACTTCGGTAATTCCTCGGTAGTGCCTGGTTTCATATAACTACGACTCTCGGCACGGCGAATTTCGGTGCGGCGGAGCCGCATCGGCCGTGCCAGAGAGGGTGGTAAATGGTACTAAAGAGAGAACGCAATTTGTATGTACAGTAAGCCGCTGTAATTGCCAGACCACCTATCTACCACCGTAAATGCGTATCGAGTGCCCGAGACCGCCCTCCGTTACCGCCAATTTACATATTATAATTTATAGATGAGAGATACCGCGCCACAGGAGAGAAGGCGGCGGCGGCGACGGCGACGGTCGCCTCTCCCACGAAGTTGGAACTTCGTAACGTGCTTCGCGGTGATAATTCTTTCCCGTCCCGATGCTACTTCGCAGTCTGCCGTGCGCCGATATTAAAGTTTACACGCCGTATTGCGGGAATTTTCTTCCCGGACGATGTTTAAAGAGAGGAGTATTACGTAAATATATTGCTCGGCGATACTTCCGAGCGCGAGACAGAGTCGTCCGCGCTATTTTCATTACTTCCTCGCGCAACTAATTTGCCAGATGAAACTTCGAAAATCCTTTCTCTCTTTCTTCTTCCTTGCGCTTCCTCTTCTCCACTCGCTCCTCGCAGAATTTCGGCGATCGCGTCTTGAGGGATCTTCCCTTTTGGCGCGCGCGAGAAGAGAGCTTTTACGTTGGTTGTATTTTTTCCTGCCGCCAGGGGATTCCATTCTGGGAACATCGGTCCGTAAAAAGCACAGTAAAAGTGAGAAGATAGTTTATTATATACTGACGCGCTTTCACGTTGCACGACGAAAGCTCGCTGATTATAAGCAGTGTTTTGGATGCGCGGGAGGGTGCACTTTGTGATAAAATCTCAAATGTTTAAGAGATGACGAGGCGAATGAAGATGTACGAGCGCGAAGAATTACCGCGTGGAAAGAGAGCGAACGAGAGAGAACGAGCAAGAGAGAGAGAGAGAGAGAAGATAGCTTTCACTGAGCGCGGTAACTAAGACGTACTTAGCCCTGGGGTTAAAAGGTGGAGAGTCATCGCGTGATTGTGGAACGTTATCTTACGCCACATAATCCGGCTAGCGAAAAAGCGGTTCTGCCAAAGGTCTGCGCTTCCTCTCTCCGCTGTAGGGCACACACTGGCGGAGGATCAAGTCGCCCTACAGTGATCTCTCGTTGATCTCCGATGATTTCCCATTAAGATATACTCGCATTCAATTTCGAAACGCTGTATAAACACGCGACGCTGAATCAATTCCTCGTTACGCTGAGTATTTTTGTGGACTAAACGGTCGATAAGCCTTTTTTCGGACGGGTCAGTCGGCTCGTGTGTATGTGTATGATTACGTTTTGGTCGTCTGCTTCTTCACCCTCAGAGCTCTTATGAGCTCGCTGCGAGACTAATGGAATGAACCACGCGACGGAATG
The DNA here is from genome assembly GCF_010583005.1 of Odontomachus brunneus. NCBI lineage: Eukaryota > Metazoa > Arthropoda > Insecta > Hymenoptera > Formicidae > Odontomachus > Odontomachus brunneus. Next base: position 1,899,736 of record NW_022639461.1, on the reverse strand, counting down.
CTATTAGTCTTAACGCGTGTCGACGGTACAATTTCTCAAACAGAAATCTCGACCAATTCTTAAAATAATTATCCGAACTGTTCGATACATCTTCACGCTGTATTGGTTCCAAAGCGCTCTTTAAGTGTCCTTCTACAAGTCTCTCCTTCTCGAGGGCTTTTCATTAGTAATTAACAGTGAGCGATACAATGTTATTAGTCTTAACGAGTCAAGAACAAAATTTGTCAAGTCAAGCAGAAACCTCGAATTTTAAAAACAGACATAATCATCTAAACTTAATGCAACTTTAATGCATTTTTACGTATGCACTGCTTCAAAATCGGTCTTTAAGTGTCCTTCTACAAGTCTGTTCTTCTTGAAACACTTTCACTAGTGATTAACATTTTAGTGGTTATTAATAAGAAAAAAAGAAGATACGAAATAAAAAAGAGATCAAAGGAGAAGCAAGTTCAGAAGCATTGAAAAACACAAGAATATCTTAACCTGTCAGTGGTGTTAGTGAGCGGCACGCCGTTATTTACGATGGTAGACGAAATTATCGAGCCTTGGCACGTGCTGGGGCTTAACGCTTAACTGCATCCGCTCCAACGGCTTCAGATTGACATCGTAGATCTCTATTGCTACTTTATTTATTTTCCGACGGTATTTATTCGACGAGCTGTACGACGGCTACGTCGTTTCGAATAATAGGGTGCAATACGGCCACTCACGAATGAAATTGCCTCGAGAGCGGAGACTCATCTTCGAGAGGAGCCAAGAAATGGTTCGCGCACCAATATGTCTTTAAAATTGAAACGGCACTTCGCCGATAATGGACGCTTCTGCAAAAATAGCTCCTGATCCCGCTGGCGCGCGAGCACGCATTTGTTGCACAACGCAACGTTGATCTTCCTTTAATCTCTTCATTTTGTGAGTTGAACCAAAAGTGAACGACGCTCGTACGTTCGTGCACACATAAGATCCACTTTTAGCATCTTTATTGCCTCCCTCCCGCCGTCCTTCCGCCGATTTACGGAACAGCTTTGCTCGTTAACACACAAGATTCGAGCAACCGACGGTATTTTTCATCTAGCAGATTCTCTTTGGAGTACTTACTGCGCAACGTGCATGTCCATCTAAGTAAGGCGGCAGAAAAATTAAAACACGTGACTGCACAGTGCATTTGCGGATTGTGTCGAAAGATTCAATGGGATGTAGGGTGTATAATACGAAGATCACAGAATAGAATTGTATAAAAAGCTTATCGTACCCATTGAATCGCGCGCTTACATAGCATCCATATACTACGTCACGAGAATACCAAGAAATAAGAAGTCCGCGTATAAACGTGACTGAATGTATATGCGCATACGTGTGAAAGAAAAAGAGAAAAGAAGAGAGAAGGAGCGGGAGAGAGAGAGAGAGAGAGAGAGACAGAGAGAAGGCTCGCTAAAAGGAGGCTTTATCCAACTCTGAAAGAAATCGATCATTCCGCACGCGGCTGCAACACGATCGAGAAATTGCGAGGGATGCTTTTGCTGAAAGCCGCGATATCGATGAAATAAAACGCAAATTATAATAACAATAGTCGTTTCGTCGCGCCTCGCGTAGCACGTCTCATGCCGTTTTCAGCTTCCTCGTTGACTCCAGAAAAGCGAAGTGCGTGCACTTGGCCAACGCGCCGATATACCAACATACCGATAACAATCGATAGAGTTCTGAAAACGCGACATTTCATCCCAAGTTCACGATCGTGTGATTCGGAGTATAATTCCTAAGCGCGTTGTCAAATTTGAAGCCGACCCCATAACAACGCTACATACATGGATCAAATATCATAGTCGTTTGGAGTGAAATTTCACTCGAAAAGTGAAGAGATAGCCGAGTCACTCGAATTCGAGTTATTTTTCAGCCCTACAGAGTGAATTCTCCACTCAGAATCGTTCAGTGAATATTTTCACTCGAAATTGAAGAATCAATTTGATGCATTCCACTGTCAAAGGAATCTGATCGATTGAAACATTCGGCTATATTGAATTCATTCAAATCTTGAGTGAGAAACACTCACTTTTGTGGTTTCGAGTACCACTTTCCACTTAAAGAAATTTAGAGAGTGACCACGCAAACGAAAAAAATGTCACGTGTCGCTTGCGCGGACAAGGATTATATTCGAAACGGTGTCTTCCATGTCGAAAGGGTTAACCTTTTAATTTCTCCCGACGCGCCGGCTGCCGACCAGTTGTTCATCAATATACATGCACGACTAACTTACGTACATCCCATACTAACGAATACTCCCGAATAAATCGATAAGTACGAGACATCGTTCGAGGAGACTCGCTTCGGGAGAGTTACCGTGCCGCGCTAGAAATTCTGGGCATGGGCGTAACATTGAATATGCATTAGCGTCACTACGTCGTCGGATGCAACGTCGAAAGCAGGAGGGTTGGCAGTGACTCACATTGTGACTGGAATAAACAAACTATCCTCTAAGTCTCTTTTCCGTCATCGACAATGGCTGCTGCCGTCGACGACGACGACGACGTCGGCTAGCGTAGTTTCAACAGCAGGACGAAGATCCTTGATCGAATTATCGTAATCACGCGTTTCCTCGGGCGGGACTCTTCTTCCCTTCAATTTTATTTGCGCACGTTTCCCATGCCGAGCGAACGAGGTCGCTCTTCGTGAGTCAACTGCTTGAGAAATACCGACGTCACCGTTTGCTAAAACGTCCTTTGTTAAGACCCCGACTTCGCCGATGAAGAATCGGCAATTGCCATTACGAGACGGTACGTCCGCGCGCTTCGGTGCAGCGTGAAGATGATGGATTCACGTCTTGGTATTCAGTCTCCACTTTTCAAAGTTTGCGGCGGGCTTGAAGAGGATTTGTCTCCTTTTCCTCTCTCTCTCTCTCTCTCTCTCTCTCTGCTTCTGCTTTTGCCTTTTGCCTTTTGCGTTATATTTTCGCGCATCGATTTTATTTCTACGTGTCTTTATTTGTGTCAAACAATATAACAATATATTGCCTATAGTAATCGCCTATGTCTCTATTTCTTTTCAAATTACGTTAATTTTTTCTAGTTCTTACTCGTTCTTACTTGTCACTTCACTTAATTTAGACTCTCTAAATTTTAGTTTCTCCTTTTAGTTTTAATTTAGTTTTAGTTTCTCCTTTTTATGAAATGCTAACAGTACTATAATTATATTATAATTACTGTGCATTGTTTGACTCTAGATATCCAAATAATTATGATATTACTGTGAACTCGAAGGGGTTGCTATATATATAATCTCAGGATTAAAATAAAATCTGATTTAATCTAATCTCTCTCTCCTTCTCTTACATTGGTGTTATACTGACATTGACCTTAATATCGATAACACTGATCTTACTAATAACATCGAGAAGAGATTTCGTTTTCTGCGTCTCCCTCTTGTTCTCCTCTCGCCTCCTCTCCCCTTATTATTCATTATTCAGCTGATCACGTAGCCGTGGCTATTTCCCGGGAGAAAACGATTGTTTAAGACGACATAAAATTGCGTCAACGTTCGAACTCGCTCGCTCGCCGCGCCGGTCGTTAATTTGTTTCGGTGCAATCCATAACCGGGATCATGTCGTTGAAGGGAGCGTCGGTGGAACGGTCGAGGGGGCATAAAGGAGCTAAGCCGCGGCATATCGGCTCACACGTGGACGTGCGTGATAACGAAGCTTACCATCGCACGATCGTCGCCGCGATCGCGTGTGTCGCGTACGTGCACACGCACGTACACGGCTCGTGTACTCACACGAGCGCAGCCAGGCCGGCCGGGGTGGTTAGGGTGGTTGGGTGGTTGGATGGTCCCGGGGCGGAGCTTAAAGTTTGATATTACCTTGGCAAGTGTCCACGGCAATCTTATAACTCAAGTGTTCGCTAGCTATTATGCGTGCGGCGTATTCCCGCGCACGTGGAAACGCACGGCCATGCACACACGGGGCGTCGCGTCGTCGATCTCGCGTACACACGACGTCGACGTGATCCGCGCCGCGATCCGATCCCCGATCCTACCGCTGCTGAACAGCGGCGGACATTCAAATCGTACCGCGCGCGCGCGGAAGAGGGAGAAGGAGAGAGAGAGAGAGAGCTAAACCGGCGATACTTCTGGCAGCTGCACGCGCGGCCCGACCGCGTTGCGAAAGTTAAATTCGAACTTTAATTAACGTGCCACACATCGTATTCGTTCGGAATCGCGCCTGGCCCGCGCTCGCGGCGAATGTGCATTATCGTCGCGCGCATACGCGATTCGTACGCTCGAGATGCGCTGTCACGACTACGTCGGGAATTCGTCGGAACTTTTCGAACGATGTACCCCCCCGTTGTTCACCCCCTCCTCACTTCCCACCTCTCATCTTTTCCGTTCAGACATCTTGCGCGATGTAACAATGATTATCGCGACACGCGAGGAACGTCCATTCGTCGGGCCATGTTGTCAATGGAGGTCACGGTTCGAGTTGATACGCGTTTATTGTGTTTTGTGAACACTGAAGAGTGTAACGTCCGAAAACTCGATTTTTTTTCTCACACGGGTAAACATATCGTGTTTGCAGACACGGTGCACTCCGCACTCGTATTTGGCGACGTATTTTTTCGATCGTCCCACGGCATCGATCCTGCCTCGTTGTTCCTCGGTGGGGCGTGGAAATGTGGGCTGTTATCACATCACGTGAACGCGCGCTATATCACGTTATACTATCGAGCAGACACATGAGATTCAATTACGTTGGAATCGATATGAAATATTAATATGAAAAGGGGGGAAAAATTCGTCCTGGTCGAATTTTTCTACTTAACAAGCGTAAACTGACGCCGATACGATTTATTAGTCATATCGTGGCTCGATTTTTACGATGTTTATTTCGAATGCGATATTTTCGCGATATTTATATCTGTATTGTGTCATGAATCTCCCTTTCAATCCACCGACCTCAGTTCACCGTGAAAACTTTTTTCGAATTGAAATGTGTTTATATATATATATATCTTCGGCGCGCGCACATACACACACATATATACGCGAGGAAAGAGGTACGAGAAGCGTGAAACGAGAAGTAGTTATATTGCCAGGCTTGGTGCCAGAGACCCTTGTAAAGCTACCCTGCGGCCTCATTATAATAAACCGCGAGGGCCGACATGACTTATGTTACAAATTGTCCGCGGCATTAAACTGTCGTTATATAGGTACCTCCGCGTATTTTTTTATTGTTCACGAGCGCGCACTTGCCGACTCGACAGTCCCTTCGTCGGCTTCTCGCTGTTGAATCGCGTGTCAATCACGGAGAAAACTATTACGACCGCTACAATCGCACACTGTATGTGGTTAGAGAAAAGAAATTATGTGAGTATTGAGCATTGAACTCAATTAAACGGTCCTCCTCGCGTATACAAGCTTCTACACGCGTGCAGCTGTGATATGAATTACACTTCTCTCCATTTCTCTCTCATTTTGGAAGACAAAGAAATCAGGACGAAGCCAAATTGTACTCTGAGGAAGATTTTCCTCCGTTGGAAGTGTCAGGTAGCACGGCGGTGCACTCACGACGAAATACCGTTCTAAAGACGGAGGTACGAGAACTTTTGCTGTACAAGCAATAATAACAGCGACGCTGTCAGCAAGCGAACTTTGCTTTAAGCGCAGCGCTCTAAGGTGAGCGAAGTCCCGCTGTCCTTAATATTGTATTTGAATTAAAAACTTGCTCCCCATCTAACTGCAGAGCACTGAGAATAGTTAAAAAGTTATAAGAAACTCGTGCAACTATGTTAGACATTCTTGGTAGGGCGGTATCGAGCAATAATAGACGAGCCGCGAGTAACTCGGAAAGAAATAATAAAATAATGCTAATCTCAGATATTAACTTGCTTAAGGTGACGAAAGAAGGCGGAAGAAGCCAACAGACACGGGAGAGGGCAATCTCTGTCGGAACAATATTTAAACTTCATTATAAAGCCAGTAGACCAGGCGTCCTGTTGCCTCTCGCTTTACTTTTTAACCACCCGCGCTCGCCTCTCCCGCACCACGCCGTCGTACTTTCGTCTTGCTCTCGTAGTTCGCGAGATAAAACGAGAGTAGTTTATTCCTGTAGAATCTATCGCGTAGCCTATTAAACGTCGCGCCCGTGTTTTTCACTCTTCCAGCCGAGTTTGCAGCCGACTTCGCCGTCTGCTAATTAATCACGTGTATCTTGATCACGTTACATGCGATCGTAAAGCGTTGCGCTTGATAGTGCGCGATAATACGCCAAGTTTACGTACCATGTACTCGCGATACGAGTCTTGAGCGCGGGATAAAACGTAAAGTTCCAGCGGATCCTATCCCGAAATCCCACGCGCGATCCGAAACTTCCTTACTCAAATAGGAATCTTAATGTTTCCACTTTCCACGTGTTTTATTGGAATATCTTCTTACTTGTCTGGATTGCACGGCGGCGGCGACGGCGGCGGCGGCAACGGTAGGAAAGGTAGAGGCATAAGGAAGTTGCCGAAGATAAGGCGAATTGAAACCTAAGGAGGTGTCGGCAGAAGAGGTTGAAGTGGTATCAGGGGTGTTGCTAGGTTACTACCCTGCTTCTCCGTTGATGAGAGCCGTAGGTAGGCGGCGGCGACGGTGGCAGGCAGGCAGGCAGGCAGGCAGGCAGGCAGGCAGGCAGGCAGGTTCAATGCGTACACGTTCGATAGCACGAATACTCGACGACGTGCGGTATACCTCAAATGTTCAGCTTCTTCTTCGAGTCGACTTTAGAGATCTTAATTTCCTTCTTGCTCCTATCACTCTCATTTGCCGCTCCATCTGTTCCGAATAATTCCTGCCCGCCGACTTCACGATACTGTTTGACCTCGCGAATATCTCGGGATAATAAAATAGCCATAGTAATAAGTTCGAGTAATTAATTAATTAGATATAGGTTCTATGTATCATTATATATTTCTATATTATTAGAGGAACTCTTGAAATTTTACTCACAAAATAGAATGGCTACCAAGTCACTCAAATTCGAGTGGTTTTTCCACTCATAGAGTGAATTCTCTTCATTCTGAATCAATGAGTATTTTCACTCGAAATTGAAGAGTGGATCTGATGTATAGTCGATTATAAATCGATTTGCGCACCTCCAATCATTCACTCATATCGTCATTCACTCAGAACCTGAGTCGAAATTTTAACCCTACTTTCAACCCCTGAATTTTTTACATATTCTGAATAGTCAGTGTATGTTTAATATATATGAAAATTTAAGTTTTACTTAGTGTTTCTAAATAGCAGGAAATGCCACTTGTAGGTTCTAAAAAGGACTTTTCGACAAAGTTAGTAAGTTTAATAGAATAAAAAAAGATGTAAGGTCTTAAAGTAGACGTTGTATGAAATATTGAGATTGAAAGAGTGGAATGAAAATTTCGACTCAGGAATGCACTCCGAGCTTGACTGAAACATTCATTTTCACAATTTCGAGTGGCAGTATCTTCGCTATCGCTTCGAGTGAAATACTGCTACTTTTCACTCGTTTCGGGAGAGATGCAAGAAATTTCGAGGGAAACATCGATGAAGTCGATGTATCTTCAGAGAGACGCTATCTTTCACTATCTGGAGCTGTCGCGATTTCATTTGCGACTCGCGACGGTAAATTTCACGTGCGACTTTTGCTTCTCACGCGCGAGGCAAAATATTCCTCGGTGGTGCGCGTCGTTGTGCACTTGAGATCGCGGCCGAAGGTGAACGTGTCGTTTGCCGGGAGTATGCTGGAAAATAAATCACACGAGCTCCCATTAATGGCCGGTCAGCGCGCGGTCACTGGTGTTAAACACAGTTCTGGTTTTAGTAAGGATAACCAGTGGAGCGCGCGGGCTCTTCCACCGCGCGCGGCACATCCCGTTAGATACACCCGCGATCCGTTACAACGGTCCCTCTTGTTTCGACGTTGCGGTTGCATTAAAACAACCTGTTACAACCCGGGGCAAGTCGTGGCGCGCAAGTTTCCGGCTGCGCGATGAGCGATTTATCGGATAACGATGAAAATTAACGCCGGCGTGTCGCATATCGTTATCGAGCTCATGTATCCGCGCGACGTCCGCGCTCAAAATAATCGGGGAGACCGGCGCTGCGACGATTTCCGGAATTCAGACTGGCCTTCCGCCGCCGCGAAATGAACTCCCCTTTTTAATGACGGCGCTTCTCCGTCTCTGCTCTGAAGAGGAGCAGGAGAAGCGGTCTCCTCCCGCTCGGCGAGCGGCGTAAGGAGGCCATTTCGAATCGGCCCGTCCGTCGTATGTATCGGTTCAATTTTCATTTTCACCTGGCACCTTCCAATTTTCCCCGGCTGCTCTTCCCTTCCCATTCGAGTGGGTACATACTCGAGTTAACGACTTCATCTGGCAGCAGCGGCGACGACGCTGCGTTTCGTTCGGGGCGCTCGGGCTTTCCGCGCTCGAGGATGAGAAGACCGCCAGAAACCGTCAGCGGCGGCGGCGGCGCGAGTGCTTCAGCGCTCGAGGACGCTGGCCGGAGTTCTGACGGCACAGCGAGACTTGGAAAATTAATTAATTTGTTCATTAGAAGAATCAATATTGTTACAGCCCTGAGACTCGCGCGGCCGGCCGAGGCAGCAGCCACTTCTCCTCCTCCTCTTCCTCACTTGTCTTATCGGTCGCCCTCGTCTCTGCCGGCCATCCCCTTCGCTGCTCGCCAGGCGAACCGTGCCCGCCGGCGATCTCGGCTCGAGGAAACTCTCCCGAGTTTTGCGAACGCGTAAACCGATGAGCACTCGACGTCGCGATATTCCATCTTCCAGCGCCGCGGAGGGGCCCCGCTTTGCCGACGTTACATTATTCCGGCCGCGAGTATAAGCAGATTCGATCGTGCCGCGGCAAAGGAAATTCGCATTACGCCCCCTCCCCCTCGATCGTCCGTTGAGACAGTGACTGGAGAATAGATTCCGCCTTCAGCGATAGGGGTTGCCTGTCGTTGTCCGCATGTGTGCGCGAGAGCGCGCAACCTCGTGCGCGCTCCACCTGTACGCCTTTAGACGGAAAAATATTGTTTCTTACCGCGTGCGCGATCGTATTTTCGATTCTCTCTCTCTCTCTCTTTTTCTCCTTCTTTCTCCCTGGAACCGATGCGACAAATAGGGTTTGTTCTCCATACTTGCTCGGATACCATGAATCGCGTTAAAGCTTGTACCGTGCATCGGAAAAACGGAGACAGCACTTTGTTCCCGAGTAGAGACACATCAGAGCTCGAAAAGAGGTTTAGGCCTGATCTACAATAGATGTCATAAAGGGCCATCATAGGACTGGCAATAGGATTATTACAAGAATAGTCGACTGTAGTCGGTCAATTTGTTACTGCTAGTTCTATTGTATGTGGCTCTTAAGCCATAAGCTTATTCTTATAATGTGACTATGATTGGCCAATTCTTGTGGCTTACGTCACCTATTATAGACCAGATCTTACTCTTCGTGCTTAACAAGCTAAGCGCGTTCAAGCGTCGCGTGTATCCGGAGAAAACCGAAAAATTCGAGGTCATTCTCAAAAAACGGCTTTTTAATGTTGAGGAAAGCGCAATTAACACAAGTAAGGGGAATTGACACGAGTAGTTTTGCATTCGAGTTTTGTATTTGGACTCAGGTTGTTCGCCCGAGCAATCCCAAGCTATGCACAGACGTGTATCATAAAATGTCGGTGAAAATTTAGCCGGGTGGAGAGCAGTCGTGTTTAATTATGGAAAAAGGAAAAGATACGTGGCATTTAGTTTCCGGCTTATCTGCAACTCTCCGTGACCAGCCGCGGCGGCTCGACATTATCG
>NW_022639461.1:1882258-1889915 GCF_010583005.1 Odontomachus brunneus | reverse complement strand
GGGGGGGGCGGGGGGGGGGGGGGGGGGGGGGGGGGGGGGGGGGGGGGGGGGGGGGGGGGGGGGGGGGGAGATGAGACTCTGGGAAAAGGGCCGGCCAGAAAGCTTACAGCAATCATCGTAAGGGGATTCGGTGTCCCCTTTCGGCCCTTTCGTCATTGCGGTCCGTCCCAACCGCGTTTTCTTGAGTATTCGCTCATCCCCGTCGCCGTCCTCCGTTCTCTCCCTTTATTCCGCGACGAGTCACTGGTATGGGTGGTGCAAAAGTCGGCTTAATGGCTCCGCAGGGGACACGACAGAGAGTCGGCTGAGAAAAAAACAATTCCAGTTGCCAAATCTGTACGCGGCGGCGCGGAGTCGGTCAGCGATTCTTCTCCAATTTACTTTTCCGTTTCATTCTCTTCTCGCGCTTCCTCTTTTGTAACCGTCTCTTTCCGGCCTGAAAACCTACGAACGAGTTGTACGTCGCCCGCAATTTTATACACACGATAATGCGATGCTGCACTCTTTTGCACCGGCTGATATAATTTGGAAATTTGGACATAGCGCAGCGTTGCGCGACTTGATTTTTATTCACCGCGAAATAATTTTCGCGTAAGCTTGTCCCCCTTTTCCGTTGCCTGCAAACTTGTCTCTAATTACGGTTATTACGATGTTAATTATTCACGTGAATATTTTTTAGAGCCGCGGGAAAGAAATATCTGTCAAAATTTTGCGTTTATTATGTCTGGATATTGTGATTGCATAATGGGCTTTACGTTCGTTATAGAACGATGCACGATGAATAATCTCCACGGTAGCACGTGTAATGTGTAACAAGGAGCAAACGCGATTGACCAATGCATATTCCCACGTTCGCCCGCGGCAGCTCACTTTTCCTGAGGCGCGATCGAGGATGACACTGAATTTTCCCGGATAAGTTTCCGCCGCTTCGAGATCCCGAGTCATGCATTCCGGCCGGGGATAAGGGGAAACGGTGGGGTCGAAGGGTTCTGTCGGCTGAGGAGATGGAAGAGGGACGGCGAAGAGGAGACTGTCGGGCGAAGAGACGACGGCGGCAGGCACTATGCGGGGCTCGCCGCCGCGAACTTTTGCAGATATTGAATATCTCGGACCATCAATCACCTCGGCGCGGCAATATCCGAAAGTATTGGTCTTACATTTGTTTCTATATCGGGCACCGATTTATGAGCGACGCGCGTCTCTCCGTCAGGGCTTGATGGCGATCATCGCTCGATCTCGTAGTCGATGGCACTCGGGGATTCGCATCATATTTTACCTCTCGTAGAGTCTATGATTCGCGCGAGTCTGCGCAATTTCGCGCATTGGCGGCACGAGATAACGGCGCGCGAGGACGATGCGGTCTGCCCTTTCGCCGCAAGAAAAAAAGCAAAAAAGGAGAATGTGTCTTAGGACCGGTTTTTCCAATTTTTTGCTAAGCTAACTAACAGTTAACTCACACGTCTGTCTTTGTTTCTCCTTCAAACTAGGTAGAAACAGACATAAAATTTAACTCTTAGTTAGCTTAGCAAGAGATAAACCGACCCTTAATCTGGCAATGACAAGGCTCGATTTCTGAGATGTTAACTACGAGATGGGACACGCTCCAAAGCTTCTTTCAGCAATACCTGGCATCAAGATTTGAACTTTCGGTTTTCGCTGTATCCGAATAAGTAAAACTAATCGGAATATCACTTATTAAAAAAGATATAACTTTATAATTATTATACAAATGATACTTCATGATTCTCAAACTTGCAAATTTTCAGTCTTGTAGATTTTTTTTAAAGTCAGGATTGGTTCTTCTGCCGGTCCTCAGAAGATACATATGACCTTGTTTTCTGCGCTCGCAAAATGAACGTTCTCTGCGGAGAGTTGCGGATCTACCAGAGTTCCTCGAGTCCGAGCGGGCGCTCTTTGCGTTACCAAGTTAAACTCGCGTTCAGCAATTAAATTTCTCGCCCACTAATCTCGTAGCGGTCAGCGCGCGAAACTTGGCGATAGTCTTCTTCGCGGCTCGTAGCGACGCGAGCGACGGTAAGCACAACCGCGATGCTAGGAAACCGCGCAAGGATCGTTCCTCTTTATTAAGCTGGCACCAAATTCCATTTTCCACCTTCTTTTCTCGCACTTCGCGGTTTAATACCGGGCTGCGACCGAGCGCGAAAACGCGCGCACCTGCTTACGTGTGTACACATTGTCCCCATGTGTCACTCAACACGCTCACACACACGAGTTCTTACACCCTTACGCCACGTACACTATTTCCTATTCCGCGCATCACCCTACATGTGTCCTGCTTCAGGACTTGCGGCGCTTTTTCCCATCGCGCATCCTTTTTACCTGCGCTTCCCAGACACACAGATTGCGCGCCGCGTGCGTTTGCGCTCTCCCGTACTCCCAGCCATGCAACTCGCCGAAATGCGTCCGCTTGTGTGTACAACGACAATAGAGAACAAAGTACAGCGGAATAACGACCGGTGTTCTTGCTTCTTTATTTGTTGACCCCTCGTATACGCGTCACAAAAATGCCGCATTGAAATCCCTGCAATTTGTCTGCCAGTGAGCGAGCGAGCGAACTAGCTGGTTGGTTGGTCAAGCTCACTTCCACTTTCGACTTTCCCGCGACCATTCTTTGCTCCCTTCCTTCCGCTTATCCTTCATGCAGATATCTTTGGCTCCTCCCGTTGATACCTTCGGTTTCTTCCATTCTACGTAGGTACACACAGTTCTCTTTTCCACACATTCTACATTTCTCATTCGCCATTCTCTTCCCTTGAAATTTGTCGGTTACGTTTCCTCGTTCGAGTGCGACTCTATCTCTCATTCTTTGATATCCGCTTTTGTTATCCCTCTGTCGCCTTTTGCCCCACGTACATACCTTTTCCACTTTCATTTCCTGCGCTTTACGTTTTTTCGTCTAACTTTTGTCCATCTTCTGAAGCTCGCTTCTAAAGTTGTCCGGCGTGCTTTTATCTTTTAGAACGTCGCGCGACATTCGCGCCTCTAGCTGTCAGAATTTCAACACACTCGGAAATTGTGTCTCATGGATGGCGGCCTCGAAGATTCCCTGACGCGAAGTCCCGCCAAAGAACGGAATAACGTAGCTTTACGGCAACCGTTCACGATAGTGTCAGGAAACAGCACGAAGGATTCGAAAAACTGACACGCAGAGCGATACGTCACGACAGGATTCGGTGTGAAAGAATTTCATCACGAAAAATTCTGTGACTGTCCGATTGAAAATTTGTCCCATTGTCCTGATCAGGTTAGTCCCGATCGGTTATTTGGCTCGTGTAACATAATGTTCTGAAAACATGCAACGCAGTGTAGAATCAGAACTTTATTTGTATTATAATAAAGATTATTAAACCTAGAATATCACACTTGGCTGTATTACATCCATATTGTTATTGGAACGCCTATTTCATCTTTAACTTCAGAAACGCTGTTTCTATGCAGAACGTAAAGTTAAAGATGTTACAAACTATTATATTGACAATCAAAAATCAATGTGTTCTGGAATTTACCTTAACGAAAAAGATTCCACCTAGAAAAAAAAATTAACTTTATCAAATAATATTATTCGATTTCATTTAATTGAGTTTTATTTTTTATAATTTTTTGGATTAAAACGTTTTGTTAGGTTGTTTTTTTACCTTTGGATAAGGATTTGGTTTAATTGAGGTTTTTATTAGGTTTTTATGGAGGGTTTTGTTAGGTAGATGTATTTCCGACATCTTTGCGTTCAAATGAAAAAAAAATATATATTAAGAAATATTCACTTTCCGAGGAAATGTTGATAGTTGAAAGTGGCTGGGTATACTAACCCAGTGAAGTCGAAAGAAGTGTGTTCTAGGATTCTAAGGTATTCCAGAATTAGTAGTTAGGACTTAGGATTCTAGGATGTTTTACTGTTAATAAATAGGACCTTATTAATAATCAAAACTCGATAACACCATCTTATATATATATATATATCACATTATAATCACATAACAAATTGAAATCAACCTGATCAGGATCATCAGGGATAAATTTCTAGAAAGTGATTAAACTCGCAAGAGTTTATAGTGAATATTATGATACTACCAAGACAGCAACCATCGTATAGATACAGCGAATTAAATTTCGTACATCTCGTTTAAGCGAAAAAAATGCAAATTTAACGCCTTGATTGTTAGGAAACTCGCTACTCGGCTGCTTAAATAATAAAGCCGGCTCTCTCACTCTTCCTCTCTCCCCAACTCATTTTACCCGGCTCCGATTCCAACAGGCGCGTGATTTCGACCGTGGCGTTTTCGCGAGGTTTCTTCTTGTTCCTCGGAAAGGCCGCCACCCGCCGTGGAATCACTCCATTTCCGACGGCACAACGCGCCAAAGTGCTTCGCTTGTAGACAGTGTGGAAACACTGGAACTCGATAGGGAGTCAGATCTCTCAAGATGCTGCATCTCGGCACTTTGCTATACGAGAGTTTTTCTCTTCGTCCTTTACCGTTTCTTACCGTCCCTTAGCGCGTTGTCGGGATATATATATATATATATATATATATATATATATATATATATACACATACACATATATATATACACACACATACACACACACATATATATATATATATATATATATATATATACACGAGCCAAGCTGTTTCTTCGTTGAACCATTGCGCTCCCAGCGTCCTTATCTTTCCCAGAGGGCGAGCATCCTTTGGCCACCCTCGGCCAGTGGCGGGGCTTGTGGCGGTGGAAAAATGTGCGACGTAGAGAAAGGTACCGAGGACGTACCAAGTTTCTTTATTAGATCCTGGATGTCCATTCGCCGGAAATGGGCCGAAACCTCACCTCGCGCGCGACTCCTTTTCGTCGTCTCCGCGACTATTTTCCCTCGCGTTTCCTCCCTCCGACGCGTCGTCATCGTGCTGCGATCAGGTTCACACGGGAGATGCAGAGGCGAGGCAAGCAGAGCGCGCCCTTTGCCGGAATAAGAAATGCCGGTGGCGTATAATAAGGGATGCAGGTGATATTCCCTCGGCGTCGCGCGCGAGTTAAGCGAGCGTTCGCGCATTTTTCCATCGTCATCGCGCTATTGCCGTCCGTTGGCGCTTCCTGGGATACGAGATTTCCACCTTACGCGATACTCATCTACGAACGGTGGCGCGTTCGCGCAAGGTGACGCGACGAAATTCGTCGGGCCACATTCCGATACTTGATGAGCAAACCGGGTAGCATCTGGCAGCGGGGAAAGTCGCTGCAAATAAATAGCGCGGAACATTCTGTAGCAGTAGTCTGTACTGTATCGACAACTCGATGCACAGGAGAGTCAGACGCGGCGAAGCAAAGAAATCGCGTGTACCAAAGTCGCGTCTCTTCAAAACGACATTTGGTAAAATTGAGTTTTGCGATGTTGATTTCGAAGTAAGTTTCTAACGCTCGCGCTCGCAAACGGCGATTTTCGTACACCTACGTAATCGCATCTGCTGTCCTTGAAGAGATTGCGGGATAATTTTTCGGCGTTACGGGGATTGAATTTTCGCCGGGAGGAGAGAGAAATCGGATACACGGGTTACTTGAGTCCGGTCACCTGGCATATCTTTCGCGCGTCACATCCCGTCGCGCAGCTTCTACAGGATGGACGCTCCAAAAATAATGCGATACATTCTACGCTTGGCTTCTTTCCGTCACGAACGAGGGAGGATAGGAAATGTTTTTCTTCGGTATTGGCGTGGTGCGCGAGAAAGGATCCTCGCCTGTCACCGCCGACACGTGCGCTTTCTTCTTCTTTGTCGATATTTATTTTACCGTAGTCCCGTGTTCCTCGAGCATGCACGAGTAAGAGGAGGTTCTCGTGCGGTTTCGCACAATTTCACGTAGCGCGCGACGAAAGTGTCCAGGGAGATTTAAGAGAACTTTAAAGCCATTTCATCCTAGGAATCGGAAAAGTGCTATTTCTATGCTAACAAGAGCTCCCTCTCGATTATTTCGCTCGCTATGAGACTTTTATCAAGTCATTCTCGTAACCTTAAAAAAATACTCTTAAAACCTTCGTTGATATTTATTATTATTCGTGGGATATGAAGTTTGTTCAGAGGAATAGTTTCAGAGAACTTTGTTTCGCGGAAATAAACGTTGTGTCCCACAAATAAGTAAATTTCAAGTATTAATAAATAAGTAGTAATAAATAATTTTCAAGTATTTTCCCTCAGTGCGGGCACACATAGCGATTCCGCACGTATCTCGCGGATTAAGCGTTCCTCAACAAGATCGCGCTTCTTTTCACGAAGGTTTTATTATTATAACGTTATTTATGAACATTCTCTCTCTTGTCAGATCAAGGAAATGAATGTTCCTCTAACCGTATAAATTGATTCTGCTGGAGCGCGCAGCGCTTGGATTTGACATTTAAGCAATTTCCGAGTCTCAATACCCACGCGACTGTATACACGCAAACTGCAAATACGTATTCCCCATTCAAACGCAACGGGGAACGCACGGGACTACCACCTTCGTTCATATATTTAATTCGCAGGCACACCGTAACGCGCGCTACGACACGGTCTTTCGTTTGTACAGTTGCATTCGTCGTACATATACTCGCGCGTGGTCCGCTCATTCTTTCCGTAGCCTATAAAGCCATAACGTCCTGGAGCAATATTGAGGGAGGGGGGAGGGGGAGGGAAGGGGCGCCTGAAATTTACGATACTTTTATGGGGATTTTTATCGCTGTGTAAACTATGCGATATCCTCCTATATCCGTTTCCGCTCTTACGGATGGGCCTTTATCCTTCCGTGAAGGCGAGCTGGCTTCTCGAGAAGATGAATTTTGATAAATCGTTCGGTCGTCGCGCAGTCGTTAAATAACGTTTACTTTGCGCCGTGTCGCACGGCCGGCGTGTGCTGAATTTACTGCGCCAGAGCGTAAACATACGTGCCGCGCGACTTGTACACGTATGTCGTTTTACGCTCGCTCGTGTGTCGCCAGTTTATCTGCTTTTCTTACGGTCAAGGCGGGGGAGGGAAAAAAGACTGCGTCGCGCGAGCGACGCCCGCGCGTTGCAGCGGAGAAATCAGGTTGCGATGCGACTCGACGACGATAGAAAACCGACACGTACGGAACTCGTGACTGTTTTTATACATTTTCATTTTCGCGCCGTGCCGCGACGTCGTAAATTCCTGCCGTCGTAGCTGGGGCGCTTCAATCCGCGATACGTCGCCACGGTGAAATGCACGGGAACACATCACGTATATCCCCCGGTGACCTCCTGATTGCGCCAAATAATGTAATGCGAACGGTACACGCGATTCGAATAGTTTTACTTTTTCGCCGAGGCGCGCTCCCCAGCAGATTATTAAACCGAAGACGGCCGGACGATTTTATGCGTCGCTCATCGCGGCGGCTATATTCGCCGTTTTCGAGAGAGGTACTGTCTGGGGAAAAAAGAAAAAACCAAAGGAGCAGAGAGACTCGCTGTAGAAAATTATTCCGTAGCTCCAATACGTCCTATTTCCTTTGAGCCACTCCGAACGCCATTGAATATTGATGCGTTATCTAATATTACATTCATCGAGAGATCTCAAAATCAATCTTTCGCGATTGGTCAAGCGATGCATAACGCTGTCCGATCGAGAAAGTGGATTTACATCTCCCCCCCCCCCC
>NW_022639461.1:1864340-1882041 GCF_010583005.1 Odontomachus brunneus | reverse complement strand
CCCCCCCCCCTCTCTCTGTCTCTCTCTATCTATCTCGCTCGCTTTCGCCCTCACTCTTTCTCTCAAGGAATAAACGGCCCGATTAACGTCCATAAAGAAAGGAATTCATTTTAATGGAAGGGGGCTTCCCGACAATCGTATATATCCGCGACGCTACGGGCTTTATCGGCGCGACTTTAGGCATCGTTAAATTGCCTGTGGAATTGCTGGATCGGCTGAAGTGTCTTCGTGGGGCGGCTTCGGATTCAGTGGAAATGAAGTTCGGATGCAACGAATGTCGCGCCGATAACTGGTGGCCGCTGTCGCGAGTTTCCCGGAGAGGGTGGAGGAGCCGTGCTGTGCTACGCTCGCCGGCCGGGAAGGAATAGGCGGAGAGGGTGAAAGTTACCCTCCGAAACTCCACCACTTCTGCGGCTAACAGTTTCTCCGAACTTTGACAATCTATATCGCTTACAGTCCGTGTCTCGACACCTGGCTACCTCGGCAGAAAACTTGAAGGGCTCGCCGGCGCTCTGCAGCCTCTTCGATTTTTCCTCTCTTTGCCTCTCTCTCTCTCTCTCTCTTTCTCTCCCGATGTTCCTCTGTCGAAGAAATCACGTTATTATCACAACCTGGCGCGCGCGACCTACGCCGGCGCTCAACACGAACGTAAGCTTGTAATAACGTGCCCTTTTTATTCATTTCGAGTCACACCCTCGGCGGAGAGTCGCCTGGGCGGTGGCGCGAAGTAAGTCGCATCTGTCGGACATCAATGTTGCACCCAAAAAGAAATAGAATCTTATTCCCAGTGGAATTCTTCGAATCTTAGCGAATCTTACTCTTATACGTAACTTCGAGAGACTTCATGTAAAATCAAGAGGAAAATATTCCAAGCACAGTATTCTTAAAATTAAGGGAAAGTTCAAGCTTCCTCAAGTTGGAGGAATTTACGCAATCTTTTCGCGCATGTGTAACCTAGCATTTGCCCGAGTCGGAATTTAGGTTACACGTTAAGTCTACGGAATACTGTCGAATTTGTAGGCCGGTGAAAGAAACTAATGCTCAACAACAAACACATTAGCGACCCAAAGTTCTTACACACTTTATTCGTTTGCGTCCTTCAGTGGCTTCGATCCGACCCATCTTCCTTCTAGACACGCTCGACTATTGCTCGACTTCGAAGATCGTGCGACAGACAGTCATCTCAGTGGCTCTGACGTTACCCTAGTGACTTATACTTATATAGGCTGCATTCTGATATTCACTGTCAGTACTGCAAGCGTGACGTCATCGCGGTACGTTGACATAAGCATTCCGTTTTCGTAAGTGATCACGGTACTGTCAATCGACTGTGAATAGAGAAAACAAAACGAGAAAACTGCAGCAGCTGACAATATCACGTGGTATCATACATAACCAAAGTTTTATGGAATTTTGATATTATTTATATATTAATAATAATACAAAATTTTTAAATAACATTTGGAAAAAAACTACAGTTATTGCGAGTATTGCACGCGTTATCGTGAAGTACTTATACTGTGTCTCTTGATGCTCTATTATCTTCTGCGTCTATAAGGCACTACTTTTCCATGGACGCCGCCATGTTTCTACTGCGAATACCTTACTTCGCGTGCCACAGTAACGAAAGTACAAAGTGGCAACAACATCCATGATGTCAAACAAACACGAAAGTACTTTGAAAGCTTTGAAATACTGTCACGCATTTAGGAACGGCACTCGCAGTACTGTCAGTGAATTTCGGAACGCAGCTATAATGACTGCGTTCAACAGAACTCAGCGCTTTGTAAACAGTTTAATGATTGCAACAGTTTAGATGTGCTGAACGCTCTTTGGGAACACGTCAGCGCTATATATATATGTATATATATATAGTATATATATATATATATATAGTATATATATATATACATATACATATACATATATATATATACATATACATATATATATATATATATATACACATATACATATATATAAATAATTTTTCAATTTAAATTATAATATCCACAACATTATATATATATATATATATATATATATATATATATATTGTGCTTCAATAAAACTGGAAGCATTCATCTTGCTCAACACGTTGTGCTTGGATTCAGCGTACTTTCAGTTCGTTGAAAAACATGGCGACCGCTGAGTAAACATGTTGCGCCGCTGAATGCGTTAAGTACCGTTCATCAGAAAATCATAAAACATTTGTGCAACCGTTGTGTCTTGCTGAACGCAGCCAATGTATCCTTATAGTGTTCACAAAGCATTGCAATGACAGCATTCTCGAGACTTATAGCAAACTAGCTTAGACTATCCGACGTTGCTCGGGCTTCTTATATCTAGAACATCTAAACTTAAATCATCACAAAGTGTCAAGGGGATGAAGTCAGGGAGAGCAAGTAGGGTACTCAGATTTCATGTTAGCCATATTTTCCGCAGGCTCCTAGAGATAGTAACCATGCACAATTTTGTTCAGATCGACCAAGAGGTTGTCGAGTTAACAGGAAACAGATAGGCATTTTATTTTATCTATATAGATTATAAATTTCGGCTCGTGTGGGGCTTTAGTCTATTATAGCAGGACATAGCGATACATGTTGCTTGTCGCATCTCTCGTATCACGTATAAGAGCATTCTGCTTCAAGTAATCATATTTCTTTTGATCCAAGAAGAAGTTTGAATAATATCCAATAGATTTCAGATTAAAATAGTCCACTTCGTTAGGAGAGAAATATTTCTTCAACAATTTTCGCGTAGAATATGAGATTACAAGAAACATCATCTCGCAATCAGAGTTCTTTTTCTCTTGGACATGCTTCCTGTTACGCTTTTCTCACGCGTTTTTTTTTTTAATCTTAAATGACATTCTGCCGGAAATATTCTCCATAATGAGGCGAAATAAGATTCCGAATCGGACGTTCAGGCATTCGTCAGGAGAGTTGTAATAACGAAACTAATTATTTCTCTGACATCGACCAAGCGTTGCTTGGGTGTCTCGGATTCCGCGCAGTGCCGTTTGGATTATAAAATGGTGATCGCACGATCGTTGTTTCTTGCGCAGCTACCTGCGATGTGTTCGCTTTCATAGGCTAAGCTTATGTAAACGTTTATACCTTTCCCGGTAGCGAAAAGCGTTCCTTTTCTCAGTTTACCTCGCCGACGTGCACGAAGAAAGAACGTTACTGTTGTTACGCACAGCACGCTGTTCGACGCGTTACATCAGCGAAGTGTATTAATGCCCTTAGGTGCATTTGAACGGAGGCGTTCGCAATTTTTCCTTTTCGCAGCGCCAGTGGAAAATCCCATTCCTATTACATTTCGATGCACGCCCGATTCAATGCGTTGCGACGGCAAAGCGGCGTTAATATTCCTGCCTTTATATATTGGATCGTCAGAGCGCTACTTCTTCGATTTCTCTCTCTTTCCGCCCCCCTCTCTCTCTCTCTCTCTCTCTCTCTCTTTCTCACTCATTCACTCTCTCATATTCCTTCTTTCTTTCTTCTTCTGCTTTTCTCTCAAATATAACGCCGTTTGTATCGCGCGATAAGGTTCTTTGCTTGCGTACCCTTTATGTAACGCTTTAACCTCGGGCTACGACACACAGTCGCAGCTGTGACGTGTCTATAATACGTTTAAAGATTTTGCGTCAGCTTGGATCGAAGCTAATATTGCCGATTAACCTTCTCAGACCGTGGGCGAGTTTCTATTTACTTCAATAAAAATCCGGGTAGGTTTTATCAGCTTCGGCAGTTGTTCTTGCACGGCCATAGCTGCGTTACGGAAATTCTGCCGCGAGATGCTGCGAACTTGTCGACACGGTCGGTAGAATGGATAGAATAATTGATGTTCACACGGCCTCATTTTCGTCAGATCGTTCCTCAGAGATGATTTACACTGTTAATTTGCACTTCTAAAATAAATTATACGGAAATAGGGTTACAGGCAAGGGTCTTTTATTGCCGACGCCTGTAAAGCCACGGGTTGGGGTCTGAAATTTATAAGAGCTCGCACGCTCCGCTATATATCCCCTTAAAAAAAAGGGAGCAAATAATTAAATTGCACAATCCAGTCAATCACTGGTTTTAACGGACCTTCCTTGGTGTTTTTTTTTTTTTTCTTTTTAGCACATAACCCGAATTTAATTAAGACTTTACATTGGCGGGAAAAATGAGAGCCGTAAGTAATAACTGTAAGTAATAACTGTTCTCAGAGTTCATAAATGGATGAAGACTAGTACACAGGCGAAGGGGGGTCGGTCTTAACGGAAACGAGCTAACTACGAGACTACTTCTGTTGACAATGGCGGACGAAGTTGTATTCCAGCAATGATTTTCGATAATATTGACTCTCTGCTGCCGATCGCGATGCAATCACGTATACGATGGACTGCCGGAGTTGGCCAATCTTATTTCTATCTGTAGGACGTTCCTCCACTGGTGGGTAATGCAGGTCGCGTATATACTATCATTGAGGCGGACGGTGGTACGGGGTAGAAATAGGGGGCCATTCTGGAATCATGCTAGATATCGCCGTCCAATCGTATTCTCCACGCTCGCTTATCCTATTCCATTTTGTCCCGCGTCCTAACCGATTCTATACCGCCCCCCTCCCCCCTTTCTATCCGGCATTCATCGGGCGCGCGTAATATCCGCGACCATTGGCGCAGTTCTCCGTGCGCAGATATTTGAGTTCAAATACGATTTTGTCAAAAATATGAAGCGCTCGCTTGAACACCAACGATTTCTTCGTTCCGGGATTCCTGCGACGCCGTTTTAAGGGCGCTGCGAGTCAAATTGCCCTCGAATGTTATACGACACACACGTGCCCTAAACGACATGCTCCTTGTGCGTATTACGCAATAGACTGTATTTCGTGAAAATAATGAAAATCGGAAAGAACAACTTCGTTAGTGCAACTGGATTTTTTGTTATCTGGGAATCAAGTGGAAAACTTGGCTGTAGGAACGATTCTTAGCTGAGGCAGAGGAAGATTCTTCTACTCACTCACTCTACTTGCTCCCAGTTACTTTCAGCCGAGTTTTAATGCAACTGAATGTTTTCAATCATAGTGACAGAAATATTATTTCTCGTCAGCGGATTTCTCGTTTGGTCCCCCATTCAGTTACACGAACTGAAATTTCTTTTCCGTGTAGAGCTTCAGATTCTCGAGTGTCTCCCTACTGTTAAATCCCGGACTTTTCGCATCATCGACTTCTTGAGTCTAAAATTCTTTTAGCACAAGCTCCAAACATCGGGCCCTTACACCTTTAGGAGATATCCAAAGTTTGTGTTCTTGCGTTTCCCCTCGCGAAATTCGATGCTTGAACATTTAAGGAGTTTATTTACGTAAATCAAAGTGCTCAAAATTACACGAAAATTTAATGTAGCAGTACTGAGTAAAAGATCACTTTGTGACAAGGTAGCATTATGAAATTAGTTTCAAATTAACACTTATTATTTAGATAATTAAATAAATATATAAGAACGTAATTTTGTTTCACAAATAGTAAGTTTGCAAGTCGCTCTCTTGACGCGGCACTGAAAATACGCTCCTAGGGGACATTCTGAGAATACACACCGGGTGAACACAAACTCCTTAAATCTTCGCGTTCAAGGATTACCGTACCGGCAAAATCGGTGCAACTTTTACAAGCGATACGTTAATGCGCCGCAGTCAACCCTGGAAATTACGCGGAGGGGAAGTGGGCGGAGGGAGGAGAGCGAAGTGCAGGATTTGTGATCTCTGGATTTAACTTTAACGATCGTCTCTATCGCAGAAACGAATGATATATGAGCGAGTTGGTCGTCCTATGTATGTGTGTGTGTGCACGACAGGTTACGTGCACTCTGACTCGCGTTCGAGTTTATTTGGCACGACTCCAGCATTTGGACCCCGATTCGGACGGGCCCCATTCACGATCGGTCGCGCACCAGCGGCATCCTCAGGCAATTGGTGTAGCGATCCTCCCGAACCACCATTCTCTCTCTCTCTCTCTCTCTCTCTCTCTCTCTCTCTCTCTCTCTCTATCTGTCGTTCAGCAGGACATATCCTTCCTGGATATGTGTCCTGCGTATTATTTGCTTATTTCGTTCTCCGCACACGTCGAATCTGCCCGAGCCATTTCCGGCATGTGTGTCTCTGTTCCTCGGCACGGAGTATCGACGGGGATGTCGATGCAACCCGGTTCCTACTTCCTCCTTCACCACCGCTCCTGCCGTCCCGCCGTATCTTCAAGGGATACGAAGAAAAGCGAGAGGAGCAGGTCGGCTGCTCTCTGCTCCTTGCACGTACGCGAACTTATCTACGATTTTGCGTTTGCACGGAATGCCAGAGCTGGAACGCTCGTCTGTGTCTGTCTGTGTGTGTGTGTGTGTGTATGTGTGTGTGTATGTGTGAATGGGAGGTTCAGTTGTTTGCATCGGAGCGCGGTGCGATGTAACGCGTAAAAGAATGGAAGCAATGTCCATAGCCTCTTTTTCTCACATCACCTCCGTCAAGATTGTATATTTCGCGAAGTAGCAGAATAAGCTTGCGAAGATAGCGATGATAAACCACCACCGACCATATTTGGACACTCAAAATAGCTCGTACATTCGTCTCGCATCTCCGCCTTCCTGTCGCTTCAGCGCAGAGCGTGGCTCATTCTGAGAGGGCCATGGTGGAAGGAGGTCGCGTAAACCGCGGCTGATATTTCCAACGAGAGCGGAAGGATGATGAAAAACTGAGCATACACGACGGGGGCCTTCCCTTTATCGTGAACCGAAGAATTTACGGGGGGTCTACCGCTGTCGGCCGAGATTTAATCGCCTCTCCCGGATTCTTGCAGGAAAAGGGAGAAAAACAAGGGGTAAAAAGTTGGCCCGCATCGGGGACGGCAGGGGCCAGACACACGAGGCGCTTCGGCGCGGCGGAAATAGTAGGAATCGAGGAAAAATCCAATAACTCGATTTAGCATATTCTTAGCGAATTTACGCGCGCGCGTTTGTGAGCCGCGCGCGAGCGCGCGCGAGCACACCCCATCCGTATATTATTCGTGCAATTTTCCATGCGACGCTCGGCGAACGAGCTAATTTATTTCCCCGATGTCCCTTTATACGGTGGACGCGTTTTTCCGATTACCTCGGTTTAACGTATGTAAAACGCGTTTGATGTCGCCGCCCGCACATACGCCACACCAGCGCAGCGCGCGTCCCCGTCTTGTGATGTATCGCACAGCCAATTCATCTCCGATTCATCGCGTATCTTTCGCCCCCACGGGCAAACAAATTTTCATAAGGTACCAATCATCGGTTAGTTTGTCCCACCCTCCTCGTGCTTCATGCCGTCGCCGTCGGTCTCGCAGGCGACGGATAGGAGCGAAAGAGGAGGGTGGAGTTATCCGATAAACCTCTTGCAATAACACGAAGGCAGCGACGGCAAGCCGATATCTATGGATTACGGGCACGGCTGTATATACTTTGCGTTACTCTCTATGTGTGCGCGTCCGCACGTGTGCGTCGCGGCGCGTCGCGACGACGTGCACGTGCGCGCGGGATTCGCGTTCGCGCACACGAACGCGCGATCTTTCTTTTCTTTTCGCCGCACGCTCTCTCTCTTTTTCCGCATCCTTCCTGTTAGTCTTCCTTGCCTACCTACCTGTTTGCCTGGCTGTTTGCTTGCCTGCCTGCCTGCCTGCCTGCCTGCCTGCCTGCCTACCTGCCTTCGCCGAAGGCGAAAGAACGTATCCTGAGGAGTTATGAGATGACGGCCATCTTTAGATATCCCTCCTGGCCCATCCGCCCTTTCCCTTGCCTCCTCCTCGCTCGCCATACCCGCTATTGCTGTCACCTTGAAGGGCCCCGGGGCTTCCACGTGGAAACGAGGTCGCGGCGCCGAGTCCTTCCGCCATAACATTTTCTATCGTTGAGGGCCATACATCATCACCGTGTCCGACGAGGAATGGGCGCTTCTAAGTGCCTCGAATCGACCTCCGCGCCTTTTATTCCGGATTCAACCGACGGTTTTATCACGGACCTCCACTTTGCGCTTGTCTCCGGCCTTGTTTGGCCGTGACCACCTTCGGCGTGTGTATGCGCTTCGGCAAAAACATTTCCACGGTATTATTCTTCTCTCTTTCGTGCGGTCTCGATGTGGCGCCGTATAAACCGTGAGCTCGTAGCTTTGCAGGCGAATAGGTTCGACGCGAAACATTACTTGGGGCAACTAGGTATTTACTACCGGGTCGCGTTATTTCGATTGAGCTTTCGACGATAGATCGGTGAGATCGGTGACCATCGACAAGAATCTTCGTCGTACTCAACATTTGACGTCGCTGCTTGTCTCGACACGAGAGATTGACGTTGACGAAGTGTCCTGCGGCGATCCACAGAAGGATTTTGCTCTCCAAAATTTAATTTTACTTAGCCCCGCGGGAAATATTTGGTTAATCTCGTTGCTCTGCAGCGCCACGAATGCTAGAAAGGAGTAAGATTAAGGCATGATTGACGTTACGATAACTTGCGCGCGGGGTATAGATGAGATTATTGATACATTGATGAAGATCAGAGAAAGGAGGAGGGAGGGGGTTGGATTAGAGGGATGCGCCTGACACGTTCGGCGCATTGGACGTTTGGCGGAGTTTGACGATTGGTCCGCACTAATTACACGGACCATCGTAATTCGATTACGGTAGCCTCATCGTGACGCGGTACTTGAACGGCTAATCGCACCGATTCAACATTCCGGACTACGGCCGCGGTCCACTCCAAGGAGTGCGGTCGCGTCGTGGGAGACAATTCGCGTGATTCGAGCCGTATCACTAGTATCACCGTGGAAAACGACGGATCCCCATGCGGATCCTCGCGGCGAGGATGTCGGAAAAGGGCGAGCTTTGGGGACAGGATTAACCTTCTCTCGCATCTCGAAGTAATACCCGCCTATTACTCCCTCTTCTTGCAGCGTTCGCGCAACCAGGTCGACTTGACTCGACTCGACTCGCGCGAGAAAGGAAGAACGGCTGAGCGGGCTGGCAGGGCGGGAAAATTGAATTTCGCCGCTGCGCGTCTCGAGGAAAGTGCGGACGTAAGGAGAACGTGCCATTTCCGCGAGTAATTGACGCTGATTAAAATTCCATGGAGGAGAGCCGCTCGTCCGACCTCCCCCTCCCCCCGGCCCTTTCTCCATAACGTACGTGTTGAGCCGGAAAAGCCGACGCCCGTCCACTCACTTCGAAACACAATTACGCTCCCCTTCTTCCGACTACGCCGCGCAGAGGTATTCGTTTGCGCGCATCTCGCCGACCGTACATCGTACTTTGCCGTGACGCGTATTACGATGTCTCGGGTGCAGAAAGCGGAAACGGGGGCGGGGAGAGGGTCGGGCTGAGATGTTGGATTCATTAGCAAGGATTTACAAGACGAGTCATTTTTCCCATTTGTAGCGTGATTTCGCCGTTGCTCGCCCGACGTTATCGACTTCGACCCCTGCCGTCGATCTTACGCTGAATCGACTCTCGAATCGGCTCTCTGATGAATAGCGGTAACGATAATAACGGTAACGACGACGGTAACGACGAACGAGACAAGGCGAGGTACACGCATGGGATGTCAGTAGCATTGCGCGAGATCATATCGTATTATCTTACATTACTTTATGTTAGCCGCATCTCACGTTGTTGTCCGGGATTGTCGATGTTATTCGAGTCGAATTCGAGAGGATGATTATGCTCGTTTAGGGTCTTGCGATTAATTAGTGGAAATGTTTAGCTATATCGATTCGTTGCCATTAGACGCTGTTCATCTAGCGCCGTCCGTAGCACACGTGACGTTACATAATCGTCAGGCCACGTATTCTCCAATTAATGGCGTTTTGTTATATATATCCGCGATGCCGTTCATCACGAGCTATCCTGCGCGGCACACGCATTATCAATAAACACAATGACTCTCGGCCGTCTAACGGATGCCTGTAGCTGCGCGTGATGCAAATGTTTCCCCTGTAACATTCAATCCTTTAGTACGTACTTTTATCTCACCTTGGATACCTGGTTTACCACTGTAGTGTATATTCCACTAAGATGTATATTTTTTTCGACAATGCAATATAAACAATAGACAATGTATATTGCCAAGAATGATGTATCTTTAAATAGTGATATATGCACTTGGAAATAAGTATCTAAGAAATAAGAAATACTTATTCAACAGATATCAATAACTTGTTCACTCTTATATTGATATAAAACATTTTTCGAATAAGAAAACGTAGATTTTCTTAAAATCTTGGCTTTTCATGAAAGCGATCGTTTATTCAGTTCAAATAAAAGAACTTCGATTTAAGTAAATATATTATCAGTTATTCACTAAATAATTTTGTTCTATTTTTTAGATATCTAATTTTCCTTCATTTTTTCTCTATTTCTTAGATATCTTTTCTCTCAGTGTAACCTTCGAGTTACGTCTACAGACCGTGCGCCTAACGAAGAGTTAAACTCTGTTTCTTTTTCAGGGCCGTTGCCACCAAGGTCTCGATTAAATCTTAATTAAATTAAATTTTAATTTATGTTTTTGTCTGAATAGGGTTTTAATGAGAGTTAAGGCTTAATTGACGTTGATAAAAACAAACGTTAGAAAAACAAGGATATGGGAAAGCCACCTGATATTTTCCCCGATATTCCCCGACCGGGGAACAAAAGGGAGCACACACACGACGTAAAATTTTATTCCTTTATCATCACACTTCGATCAAAAGAAGAAAGGATACCAATATTATATCGAAGTTTGCCTCTCTTGTTGCGCCGCGTAGCTCGCAAAACACGCGACGCGGTCACGCTCTCGCAGGAAATACCGCGCCTAGATGTACTGAGTAAGAACACCAGGGTAATTAGGGTTTAGCAACGCGCGAGATGCGTTTCTCTTTTGTCGGAGTGCTTACAGCGCGAATTGTTATTTCTCTCTTCCTCTCTCGCTCTGTCTCTCCACGTACGACGAGTAATTTAGCGCGGCCGCCAGGATGAATTTTGCATTTACTTAGGCGCGCGAACAAACACGGCGCAAGACGACTCGCGAGGCGGATTATTTCTCTCGGAAAAAGTAATCTGTCCGTTATGGCATTCCCTCATTCTTTTTCCATCCCCGCCTCTTCCCCCTCTTATCCCCCAACACTTCATTCCGCCGCGACCGTTATATGCATAGGTAACAAGTGCATTATACGGGGTAAAATCCGCGATGCATAATGTATCCGATGTATCTGTACCTACCACCACCACCACCGTCACATGCACTTATTCGTACGTGTTCGTGCGTACTTTCGTAGCGCTCTTCGCTGTCGCTTGGTAGACGCATACAGATGTGCGCCCAGCTATCGCGCTGCACACGTATTCTTATAATGGGAATGTCTACTATACTTCGCAGTTAATGCACAGACGCACTTTCGCCTGTCTTACATCATCTTGTTCTCGCGAGGAAGATGCGCATCGCTCATCTCACCTTATCTCTCCTTTCTTATCCTTCTCTCAGCGCCCACAAATCATGCTCGCCGCATTCGAACACGACGCGCTCGTTAAAGTGTTGTGCCGCGGAAATTTTACACACATGAATCTCCAGTTCGTGCGTAAATTTGAAAATGCGCGAACTTGTTGCACGCGGCAATTACGTTGTATGATTTAAAAGCGATAGAAAAGCGCGATACATCTTTCTCTCTCTCTCTCTCGCTCTCTTTCTCTTTCCTCCTGTCTTTTTCTCTCCCTCTCTTTCTCTCTCTCTTCCTTTTTTTCCGTTCTTCCTTCCCTTATCGGGATTATGGTCGTATTGTTGGCGTGCTTCCTCTATTGTCGTAACCGAAAATCGATATTGTCTGTTACGTCTGTGGCGGATTTTTTCGTCCATTTGTTTTCGTCGGGACATTACACCCCCGCGCATGAAAGGGAAAGAGAATGGCCCCGGTCGAAGAATGGGTTCTGATTCTGTTCCCGCTGAAAACGGAGGTGCTGACGACGCCATTTGTCCATCCCTCGTAACTACTGTATGTAAGTGCGCTCGTAGGTACAAACCCATACTCTTGTAGCCGACGTCCTCACAAGAGTCTTACGGCGGGATCATTTTTCCCCAGTTTCTCCCGGTTTTTCTTCTATAGCCACGGAAAATATACCGTGGCATTAATCCGATTGCGCTTTTATCATTTCGTCCGCTGCAGTCTGTTGCAGTGATCTTTTATTTAGTAACGCTTTCGTCTCAACGACACATTGATTTAATGCATAATTTATTCACGCATCTAATGTCTGCTGTAATCGCGTGTCTTTCCCTCGATTATGGTACGAAAAGACAATTTCGGAAGCGTTGATGCACTTTATTAATAAACACATCCGCGACAAAAACTGTTCGTTGAATATAACACGGGCTTTTCTACATAGCTTACATTATAAATATTGATATTGATACAACACGCAATATGAAACATTTATTCGTTTCCGTATTTAGTTGATTCGCGCCCCGAGCGCTGATGTCCCCACACAATTCTTGATTTTGTATCGTGCAGACAAGAATTGCGTTTGGACAATCATAGCCTGAGACATCCGAGAGTCTTGCCGGCGTGTACGCAACGTTGTTGCGGATATCCAGGACATCCATAAGATGATTTTCGTCGCCCAAGTGTAAATCCTAAAATGCAAAGGAGACTTTGATAGAAAAAGGACTCGTTATTTAATTATTAGACAATCGAAGTATAAGTACACTTTACTTACTTCGTTCCGTTTAATGCCTCTTGATGCTGATGATGTTAAGATTCTTCCGTCACCGCCCTGATCTATTATCGATATAATATTATCGATACGGCTGATTTCGGAATTACGTATTTTACTGCTGAGAGAGACGCTCTCATCGCTCGATGTCCTGATGAGACGAAATTGGCACATTGGAAAGTTGGCCTATATCCGTCGGTTAATAACGATATTTCTGAAGTACGCAATTATATTACGTCGCCTTATTCAATCTTGATCAATCAACCGCTATTCAGAGCGAATTAGAGGAGAAGGAAGAGTTACGTCAAAGGTCTTGCCGCTTCTTCTTATAGTACTGTTTATATTTCACTTCACCTCGCTGTTTCTCCCGGAAAGATACTGTATCTCGACGCGACTGAATATATGTTGCTTCGCAAACATATATCTTAATCGCTTATATCTTAATTATGATACATTGTTGTTATATATTCGATAAAAAAGGTTTTCTGATTGAATATTTTAATACGATTGAGCTGAGTGAAGTTGAGAAAGAGAGAGAGAGAGAGAGAGAGATAGAGAAAATGCGTAGGAATGGCAGAATATAAGAATAAAATAGATTTCAGTCGATATTGAGAGACTGGAAATAAATGTAAATGGAACGGTGCAGCGGCTTAACGAGATCGAAATAGATAGATTGATAAATAGATAGCTGGGGCGAGGAAGGAAATGCGAAGTGTTGGAGGAAAGAGAGAGAAAGAGAAGGACAGAGTGGTGGTCGAATGATTGGGTTAGCCGCTTCGGCCCTAACTTCGTTACTCGCCAAATGAACAGACAAAACCCAGCCACCCTTTACCATCCCTCTATATCCGCCGCCATCTTTCTCTTTAGTCTCGTATATATATATACATAGTACATACCACACTCACACGACTCCCACGGCACTTTATTCCGGTCAAAGATGATGCTGTAGGCTCTGAGGTCACCGGTTCAATCAATTTCACTTCATCGTTTCCTTTCACGGGGAAGGCGTCGGCGACAACAACGACGGCGGCGGCGGCGGCGGCGACGACGGCGACAACGACAACGACGATAACTATAGCGACGATGATGATCAGGTCTGTGATGATTCTATATTCGTGGAAAAATTCTTACGACCGGAGAAGCTTCCCGCTACGATCGGCGCTACGGTCGGAAGAACACAAAAATAGTTAAATTTGTCGGTAGGCACGTGTCCTTGAGTAGTGGTTTGAATTGCTCCCTCCGAACCTGATTAGGGTAATTTTGTTCCGGTTGAAGGCGATCGTTAGCGGTTTTTACGAACGCAAATTGCGGCAAACTAGTTTGGATTCTGCGGGGATATAATTGCGGCACCGTATGTTGCGCCAACTAAATTGTACTGTTCCCTATAGAAGTATATGCCCCGCATTATTATAAAAAAGCATATATAATATATATAATGTATATAAAATTTGCTCTTGATGCACACACACACACACAGTTGTATCTCAGAAATTTTAATGCAGTAATATTTATTATATTAATATAATCTCTAGATATTTTTTCTGGGGACAGATACTTGTGTTTCTTCCATATTATTTGTATAAGCATCCGAGCACGAGATTAAGTGAGAGAGATTAAGTATGAAAAGAGAACATAAAATTACGCCAACCAGAATTAGTTAAATTAACTGGACTTTTAGAAATAAATTATCTCGAATTTTCTCAGAAGATGTCTTCTCGATTATTTACAAGTTTTTCGTGCTTAACACGAAACTAATATTACACACGAACTAATATTATTGTGAAGTTTGCTCGAGGCAAAGAAAAAAGAACGGGATGAAAAGTAATGTAGCAACTAGAAGTTACGCTTAAGCTGTTAAGTCGCCTGAGGGTCTGTGCTAAGAAAGAACGAGTCTACAAGTGCATCAGTATTGTTTTACGCGTTCCATTAACAGTGTATTACGTTACAAGTTTCAAACACGAAGCACATCGATTGTACAATTTTCTGTCTAAATAAAGTAAAGTGAAGTCCCTCGGAGCTCGCGAATTACATACTTCTAAAGAGCGATACGCCAATCGCATCGAGTATCCTTTAAAAAATGTTGGCGCACACTTGTTGTTAGTACAAATTTAATCTCCGAAGGAATTTTATACTCTATTTTATACTTGAGATAACTCGGTAATTACGGTCTAAATTAAATCTCTGTAAGAAAATATCCACCTCCAATGAACGGAGAAATGAGGTTTATCCTTTCATTCTTTTGAAACTTAATTTAAAAGTCTCAAGTTTTCGATGTCGGATAACTGGATAATTAAGCTTTAGCTAAAATTTTCGCCACGAGAGCGGCGAATGCAAATTAGTTGAGGAAAAAAGTTTTCGGCACTAATATGCGCTTCTTGAAACTTCGTACACATCACTCGAAAAGATTCATAGGAGGCCGAAGATGGACGCAA
Source organism: Odontomachus brunneus (assembly GCF_010583005.1). Classification (NCBI taxonomy): domain Eukaryota; kingdom Metazoa; phylum Arthropoda; class Insecta; order Hymenoptera; family Formicidae; genus Odontomachus; species Odontomachus brunneus. Next base: position 1,866,888 of record NW_022639461.1, on the reverse strand, counting down.
AAATTCGCGCTCTCGTTCTCCGTAAAGGCTAAGCCACCATGGCGAAAAAATCTGAAAGAGTAAGACGAAAAAAAGCAGGAGTCGCGAAAGGTTCGATTCATACAAATTTATAATCTATATTTTTCCTCTCCGCCGTGATTGTTACTATTACAGGTATAAATGGTAATCGTTACCGACTCCGCGCGCCGTTTGTCCAATAACGGAGATTAAACACGGAAATTTTAATTACACGGAAAACCGTTCCGCCGGAATAATCGTTTCCGCACTCGTGAGAAGTTAAACGCGCACATACGCGTCCAAACAGAGGGACCTGTCCGTAATAAATTCGTTTATCCTCCTCTATCCGGCCCACGGCGGGCTCTCACTTTTATATGACGGCGACGCGTAAAGAGAGAAACGTTCCCATTTAAGCGCGAAGCTTTTCAATTATAAAGTATTTCCCTTTCCATGCGCGCGCGGAGCCTCCACGCTTCAATTCCCTCTCGTCTCCTTCGTTTTCCAGCACCTTCAGCTCGACCCCGACCTCCCCCTTTCGCGCTGTCGCTCATTCCACTCGCCCTTTTCCCGTCCTTCTCTTCCAACACCGACCGGCATACCGCGGCTCGCCAGAGCCGCTGCCGCCGCCGCAGCGTTCTCACTTCCGGCTACATGACGTCTCAAAGGGAAGTTGACGCCTCCTCTTCGCACTGAAAAATCGACCAGAAACGATCCCGCGCTCCTCTCTCTCTCTCTCTCTCTCTCATCCCCTTTTCCGCCTCTTTCTATCCTCCTCTCATTTCCTTCGAGCGACCTCCCGTTCTTTTCGCATCGTTTCTTCCTTACCCTCACCCTCACATTCCCTACTTTTCTCCCCAGCGATAACCCCTATACGCATTTTATATATCTCCGCGTCTCTATCCCGAAAGATGTCTCCTTCGTTATCGAGCATGTCGGCACGAGTTCAAGCGGAATTTCGCACAGCACCGCGAACGATGTCACTTCCAGTCGAGATGCCCGACGATATCGGACACTACGGGGTCGCTGATGGAACACGATGTAGACAATTGGTACAATCGGCGAACGATCGAAAGGTCGAATCGTGCTCGCGCGAGGGGTGTTCCACGTTCGAGTGCTCCGAGAAAATTCTAACGGACCGAGCTTCGTAGGACGATGTGAGTCAGGGCTGTTTGTCCTCGTTTCCAAATTTTTCGAAATATATTTTGTCGGTATTACAACCGTAGTGGATGTCGCGCCCCGAGTCGAGATGTCGATTTCACTTTCGACCACGATATTTCATTTAACGTCTGTTACGACTGAAGTCTATATCATCCTCTTTCGATTCTACTTAACTTACTAATTTTGCGAAGTCCTCTTTAAAACCTTCTCTTCTTCATTTTTTTTTTTTTTATTTAAATGTATTATACTGTATCAAAGGGTTGTTTTTCCCCCATAAATAGATAAATAAATATACTCATGTTGCAATATCATAACTGATAAGATGATGATAACAAGTAGTATTTTGTATGTATTCTACCATTTAGAGAGTAGGATTCCAATTTCCATATGTGTGTATTACACATACACTGCTCTTTCAGGATATACAGATGTTAAAAAATTCCGGTAAAGTTACGCCTTAGCTGCATACACATACGCGGAAAGTTTTCGCCGTCGGCTCCGGAGAGTTCGCGATCGTCGATACGTTGGATACGATGTAGACGCATTCGCGGTTCCACCAGGGACCTCCGCGTGTCGCGGTTTCTTACGATCATCAAGCCGCGATTCATCATCGTTCTTTGCGCCGGGCGACCTCGCCTCCGGTCTACCCCGTCCTTCGTGCCTTTCTTTTTGGTCCACCGCGTCTCCGACATTTTTCGTTCCCCGTCGTTTTTCAACGCGTCAAAATTTGACAATTCGGTCGCGGCGGTGCCGTTTTTTCCGGTAACAACGCCGCGACGTTTATTTTTCTTCGTCACGATCCCTCGCCTCGCGGAAACAGGCATCCTCATTCCTCGACGGCGATTTCTCCTCGCGACGTACGACGCAAGCCCCGAATCGCGTTTTCATCCACGACAACCGATTCTGCGAGCGTTCGCATTTTTGTTCCTTGTATTTAACATGTCATATCACACGGAGTGTATGAAGTTGGCACCCCACTTTTTGAAATTTATAATTTTGAAAGTTGTTCCAGAGTGTTCTGACTTTGTACCATATTGTTCCAAAGTGATATTGCTTCATTCGAAACGGTTTTCGAATAAAACAAAAAAAATGATTTTTTGAGCTGGCACCCCACTTTTCGAAAATTGAACATTCTGATACCGCAATAGATTGTTCTAGTTGTTCCAAACATTGTGTCTAAAAGCACAAATCAATAAGTTTAATTATAAGCCCGAAAAATTAAAAAAAAGTTTTTTGACAAACAGTCTATCGGACCAAGAGTAAACTTATACTATCTTTCTTGTGCCAACCGAGATCTTTTTGTTCTGAGTTGTGCTAAGCTTAAGAATTATAGTTCTAGAGTATGAGACTCATAAGATCATTCGTTCTCCGAAAATTCGTAAAATATCGATTT
>NW_022639461.1:1853909-1864330 GCF_010583005.1 Odontomachus brunneus | reverse complement strand
GAGATCTTTTTGTTCTGAGTTATACTAGGCTTAAACGACGAAGCAATTTCACTTTATTTTGTCATGACATTTTGTAATTATTTCCGCCAATTTTCCTATAATAAAGATTAATTTTTGTAAGAAATCATCTTTTTTTTGAATTTTTGTCACCTCAGAGGTATATTTCAATCATCCTTATTTTCAATCATCTAAATAATTATACTTTTTTAAATCAGTATATAGAACTTTCTTTTTAAGAAAATAATTTCATCTAAAAAAACCTGAAAATATTTTTGTTAATTTTAATATGTTGTTAAGTTATGAATTTTTTTTACGAAATTACATTTTTTGTCGATTTCGGCAAATTTAAATTGTTATTGCAAAAAATTGTTAATAAATGACTAAAGTAACTATTGGAACATAAAATATAATCTCTCTAGAGTATCCCAGAATTTTTTCAGATTTTTTAGATGATCGATTTTTTTTCGAATTTTCGGAGAACGGATGACGCTACGAGTCTCATACTCTAAAACTATAATTCTTAAGCCTAGCACAACTCAGAACAAAAAGATCTCGGTTGGAACAAGAAAGATAGTATAAGTTTACTCTTGATCCGATATACTGTTTGTCAAAAAACTTTTTTTTAATTTTTCGGGCTTATAATTAAACTTATTGATTTGTGCTTTTGAAACAATGTTTGGAACAACTAGAACAATCTATATCGGTATCGGAATGCTTTATTTTCAAAAAATGGGGTGCCAGATCAAAAACATTTTTTTCATTTTTTGGACTTATAATTCAACTTACGGATTTGTCCTTTTGTAACAATGTTTGGAACAACTAGGACAATCTATTGCGGTATCAGAATGTTCGATTTTCGAAAAGTGGGGTGCCAGCTCAAAAAATCATTTTTTTTGTTTTATTCGAAAACCATTTCGAATGAAGCAATATCACTTTGGAATAATGTGATACAAAGTCAGAACAATCTGGAGCAACTTTCAAAATTATAAATTTCAAAAAGTAGGGTGCCAACTTCACACACTCTACCACACGCGCGGGATGAAACTGCGTCACGGGAGTGCGTAGATAGAGTGTTTCTCGCGTTTCGATACACACGCGCTGATGCACACGTGCGCAAATTATTATTTTTTATTTTTTAGTTTCGACCTTTTCCACAGATAGCCGCTGCGGGTCTCGTTTGTGCTGGTTTACCGACATCCGCGCGCCTATCTGCAGCATTTCGGCTGCGGGACATCGCGTCCATTCGTTGCCTCCTATAGGTCGCATATTTTGAACCGTGTAAATATTCTAGGTCGCCCGATATTGCTAATATACGCGTGTAATATCGCGCAGAATCGGCAGAACGGAAATACATTTCGAAATTCGGCCGCTTTCGTAAAAACACGTAAATACGCGCGACTGCGCGCGTGCGCGTTCGATAAATATCCTTGCGCTTAAACGCGTGACTTTATTTACGCGGCGATGGGAAGTGCAGCTAATTGCAAATTACGAAATTCCTGACATTTTCGCTCGACCGTCGCGCGGAAAACGCAGATGAAGGGAGAGAAGATATTCTCTCTATAGAGGTGGTGATATACACGCGTCTCTCTGATCTCTCCGCGCGTGTGTGTAAAAATTAAAAGACGAAAGGACCTCTCGCGATGAAATTAAACAGTTTACGACAAGAGGACGACAGCCAGATGGTGCTTTCGACTCCGAGCTAAGAGCACGCGCGGAACTGTGCCAGCTTGGCACACGCTTATCTCACGCGGAGCCAAACTGTTGACTCCTTGAATTGTGTGTTATTACTTTTATGAGGGCGGAGTGGCGGGGGAGGGGGGAAGGGGAGAGAAGCAAAAGGGAATAGAGTAGGCTCTAATATTCCTCGGCGATAAAAGTTGCGCAATGGATCTGGGAAACATCGCACCTTACTGCCTTGGAACGCGGAAACGACCGGCTATTTATCAGGCGCGCTGTAAGGACTGGGAGAAATAATTGTCCCTGGCTTCGTATCATTTCGCGTTGCTGTTGATGCTGATTACGGTTCTCGCGGCGGTTGCCAGAACGTAACGGCGTGAAACGAGGATGTAGCGATGTGCTACTCGACCGTAATTCGCGACGCGACTTCCTTTTATTACCATTTCTTTTTGTCCACTAGGCACTACAAGCGCGCGCGCGCCATTGATCTCCAAATCCTTTTGAGATAATTTTGGATACGGTCCAGCGGACGCTGCAAATGCTTTGTAGCATTTCTACTTCTTTCTCTTTCTTCATTCGAGTCTGAGAACAAGAGGGAGAAACGCTGCGCAGCATTTGTAGCGGTTGCTGAACCGCGCCCTTTGTCCTTCTCCTTATTCTTCATTTGATGCACTAATTAAGTTATCATTAATATTATTATTATAGTCGTTCAACTTCAGATTTTCGGTATCCAGTCGCCGAAGCGTCGTCTTGTATTGTTCGCACTTCACTCACTTCATTTCACTGCACTGCACTCGCGACAATACTTGATGACGTTCAACACGTATGCGCAAAACCCAACGCTAAGAGGAAAGTGTTTAATATTTCCTCATTGTGTAATCGTACACCGAGATAATTATAGTCACAGGAGAACTTATCTCGCGTAGCAAGAGTGTCGCTATATAATGACATGGATATTTACTTTATCTACGTATTAATATTGCCACTTTTTTATCGAACAGCAAAAGATATGGTTGATGCCGTAAATGACTATAATTTGTAACGAGATTAGTTAACTTTTTTTTCCTCTCAATGTGTATGCAAAGATGCTACAAGCTAAGTATATTTCATTGATGTTCATTTTTGTGCATATCAATCACCAATCGACTCATTATTTGTAATCTTTGTTTAATGCGCTTTTTTAAAGATAGGATTATGATTATATTCGACCACGGGAATATAAATGTCTATCATCTTTTAATTTACCGTCGGCTATAAAACGCAACTTAACTTTGCTGTCGGACGATAAACTCTCTTTCTCTCTCTTTCTTTCTCGTTTTCCAAGGTATAAATTACACTTAAACGAGATTCACAGCGCGAAGATATCGACGCGATCCAAAACGGCAAGGGATCCCTCCCGAAGCTTCAAAACGCTTCACATCGTCGTAATAAATTTCGCGGAAATCTGGCGATATTGTAAATCTCGTTTGCACGAGCGAGAGCTGCGCAAATAACGTAGCCGCGCGAATGCGCTTCTGAGGGATATAAGAAATAAACGACTGTGTCGCCGGTCATTTTTGATGTATCGCCCGCGCGTTACACGGTATTTGGGGCTGGTATATTTGCGCGCATATAAAGGGCAGAAGTAGCGACGAGGTGCCGCGATGCGTCTGCTCGAGGTATGTCATGGCAGCGACCCGAAGCGAATGATTTGTGTGACAGATCGGGGCCAGCCATGCCTATACCTGCCGCGGCATCAATATATTTCGTTTCCTATCCCGTCGATCCTACCAACTGCTTCCCAATAACGCTCGGCCGTACATATACTGCACATGTGTGTGTATTTACGTATCCACTGCCGTGCACATGTGTGTGTATTTACGTATCCACTGTTGTATCCGTACACGTACGGGAGCCACAAGCGCAAGGTATGCTCGTTGCAACGTGTACGCGATATGTACACGCGGTATGTATACGTCTAATGTACATGGTGTTCGAAAAAAAAAGGTTCAAGACTAACAAGGTAGATGTAGATAGTGTCCATTATGAGGAAAAAACGTTCAGTAAACATAGGTCGGAAAATTAACCCCTTTTACAGAATTACAAATGTTTTTCGGCTTTGGTGACGCAAGTTCCTTGTGTGCTTCCACTGATCATGCGCGGTGCATGAGTAGCTTACCGTATTATTACCTCGATGTTTACAAAAGGTGTTTATATGTCCTCTTTCAGAAACTTCTGGTCTTCTTCGAATCAGTTCAGTTTCTACACATTCATGTTATCGTCTTGCTTTAGTACAGTATAAATTTAGTATAAATCGTTGGTTTTTCTATGATTAGTAATCGCACAGTGTTCAAGAGACGCGGTTAGCAAGAAGTCTCTCGGTTGTGTCGGTTTGTTGTTCTAATCTAATCGGGAAACATGCATCGTATATGGTCTTGCCAATGGAAGTATTCCAGTTGCACGACGATCTCCATGCAAAACAGAAAATTCGCTAATACAAAGATATCAAGTGTGTGTGAGAATAGATGGAAAACATGCGGGACTCTTTTTGTAAACATTAGAGTAATAATAATTAATAATAAAGTAACAGTATATATGGTAAGATATTCTTGTCCATGTTCACCCATCGTACAATGGAAACACACAAACGATTCACGTTATCAAAAGTGAGAAACATTCATAGCTCTGAAGAGTTGATTTTTCGATCTGTATTTACTAAACATTTCTTACTCAGTATAAGGCATATTACCTACACTGTAAGTTTTGAATCCATTCAAACCATTTTTCTGATACTCTACGTATGCATCAAGTGTATGTGCTGACGGATAAGCATGCGTAAATAAATACACATGCAATCTCTATCTTTTCTCTCTCTCTCACTCTCTTTCTTGATTGAGACGCGATGGCAAACTGACCAATAAAGTTTAGGCGCGCTGACAGAGACAACAGGATAGCACATTTAACCAACTTTTTTCAAAGAAGGACTCGCACATCCGCAACAGGTTGAAGCTGTTACCGTCGTAACGAAGCACGAGTATTACAAGCGCGTTTTGTAATAATGCTGCGAGCACCTGTCGCTTGCGCCGAGGTCTCCTTTGAGCATCCACGGGAGGAACGACGGCGGTTCCGTGTCCCGAGATTGCCGGGACGCGGAATAATTGCCGAATGCCGAGAATCTCTCGCGATCGCAATTTAATCTTGGTTCCGCGGCTTTTTGAATTCCCGTCGTGTAAGCGGCGACCGTGACGACTCCCGGGCTGAGCGTGGACGCTCTAAAAGGCAGTCTGTATCAATTAACGTGGGATTTGTTCGCGAGTAACGAAGCAATTTGCGAGGCGCAACGGCGCGATCGGTCACAGAGAGCGTAGAGGGAAATCAAGAGAACGAGAGAGCCGGGATCTTCGCGTGATGACGACGGCAGGTAGTAGGAGGTAAAGACGACGTAGTTGCGTTTCAGCGACTTCATTTCCGCGTTTTCCGGGGAAACCTTATGAGAGAAACGCCCGCGCCACTCGACTGAAGCGACAATAAGCAATTACGTTACTCTTGCCAAGGTATTATTTACTTGCCGGAGCTTTTCGCGCGCCTCAGCGTTCTCTCTCGCGCGACAAGGATTCTCTAATTTTTGCACGGTGTCGCCTTCGCGTGGCGAAGCTCTCCGCGTCGTGAGAGCCATCAGACAAGAGTGCCGGAAAAAATTCTTAATATGGTTCCGTAACCATGCACCGTCCTTAAACGGGGCAGAATTTCAGGAAGCGCTTGACACATTTTCCTACAGAAGAGCTGAACTGTAGAATAGAAATGCGCCCTCACCAGGACGGATAAAATGACGCCGAGGGGAAAGAAAAGACTCCGAAATTACACTACGAATTTCGGTGTCGGAATTTCAGCACGCGTACCCCGTATACTTTAAACACCTATCGCAGCCGTCCTTAATTGAAAGATCGATAATATTTCATTGGACGTGTAATTGCTGGAAACGTTCGTAAAATATTCATCCCGTTATGAGATTTCAATGACTTCCACGTCGCTTCCTAAAATGATACTAATGGGAGAATCCAATAAACGCGTCCAACGCTCGCTCGCGCGAATCTCATTTCCAAATATTATTGAAATTCCCTGCTTTCACGCGCGTCCCGCGGGTATCGTGATTTTTACATTGTGCGTTTTATTATTGCGGCGTAGTGAATTGTCCGAAATATCGGCGTCGGGAGAGCAGCTCGCGCCGCTATGTATGCTATACACACATATGTACATATAACACACGCACACACATGCCTCCTGTCACGTTTTTCGCCGGGATTTCGAATACATTATTAATACTAGGAGAGCAGCCACCTGTAATTTCTCACATAGCTCTTTGCTCTCCGGATGGGAATTCGATCGATAGGCTCAATGTGTTTATGCCGTCCGGCTGCGTCTGATGCACCCGATACGGTTCTCGTTAAATCCGCGTGTCCCTGCCGGCAGCACGGCGAGCTGTGCATGCGAACCTGCCCGAATCAGGCGTGGCGCAGCCATGTTTCATGCCCGTAATGCCAGAAATTCGCATTAGCACACGCGAGAGTGGGATTCCAAATGCTCATACACGTTTTCGCGTCGGACGGCGCGAATTTTTCGCTTCGCGTGACTCTCCTCTCCCTACTAAATCAAAGTAGTTTCTCCAAACATCGGCCGGACGGGAGTAACACACCTCGAGGAATGTATTGTGTAACATTTTCTGCACACGACGGGGCCCGAGTATGCGTTAACATGTGTAAAATAGCGGTGTATGAGAGCTCAGAAATTGCATTCCTCCTCGGTGCAATACAAAACTCATCTACGGTTACGTTCTCTCTCTCTGTTACTTTTTACAGAATTTTGCGGGCTCAGTTAATTGCGGTGCCTTTTGTGCACATATATCTGTTTCGTACTTGATGAAATTCAGGATATAAATTGGAAGGTTTCTCTAAAGAATCGCGTTTGGTATCGACGTGCCTTTAGAAAGACACGATAAAAACACTAAAATCCTCACATATATCGCGAAAGTCGGTCGCATGAGAATCGATTTAAGAGATATGAATTTGCACGACCAAGCCGGAGTAAATGCATGGTGTTTATTATAACTTTTTTTCTCTCTCTCTCTCTCTCTCTCTCTCTCTCTCTCTTTCTCTTTCTGTCTGTCTGTCTGTCTGTCTGTCTGTCTCTCCGCTAGGCGAGCAAAAAAATCACACGCAACAACGGGGTCGCTGGCACACAAAACTATTTGTTTCAACTGCATGTGCACCCGAATCTCCCGACGGCGGTACGCGTGTCCGCGTGTCGGTGAGAGAAGAATGCCAAATGCATTATCACGCGGCTCGCGATAATCATCGTTATCTCGAACTCGTATGCGCCAGTGGTGTTTTGTCCGATGAAAACGAGGATCGGGCAAAAACGGGGAAAAGGCCGAGTGGGAGTATGAGGAACGTGGCGCGGGGGCGCGGAAGAGAGGCTGAAAGAGATATAGAGTGTGTCCCCCTGGTTACCAGGAACAGCGGGATGCGCGTAGTCAGACGTATGAGGAAGCCATTGTGCGCGAACATTTTGCCCCTGTCACGGCCGCGAGACAATGGCCGCCGTTAACGCGTCCCGTAACCGTTTCATTGTTTGCCGACAATGCTTGAAAATACGCGGAGACACACGCCGCATGCGGGTTATCCTTGGTCCGTCGATTCGCGGTTTCCTCTTATTCACGCTGGCTCTCTCTTTTTCTCTCTTTCTCCTTCCCCTCCCTGTCCCTCTCTCCCTCCGGGGACTTTCGCTAGGGGGGTGAAAAAAACGCGTTCTCCAGTAAATCGTCACTCTCGGTCACTCGGAAATCGCACTGCGTCCGTCGTGTGCGAGCCCCCTCCTCGTCTTGCTCACGTTTTTCCGCGGCTACGACGAACAGGAAGACGGGGCTATCGAGACCACCCAACGACCATTATCGGCCCTTCCGCCATCCTCGAGGGACTCACGTTGCAACCAGGCGCCCTGGCGGAATCGAGAGATCGTCTCTTCTCTCGCGTGACGATGAAGAGAGATTCTAAAAACTGCGAGGGAATTAACAGCCGAGTCAAAAATAAGCTCCGACCCTCGATTTCTCAAGGCTCGAGGTAAGTATCGAGCCTATGATCGCGCAGAAGCTCGAGTCTCGCTCGAGATCTCACGCTGACGAATCGAGCTGATAGGCAAATGATAGCTTTACGAGGGTTAACCGGCGTTTCTGACTTCTGATCTGAACTTTCGCCGGAGAAATTTGCATGACTAAATGCCACGCTATGTAGAGCGCGAGTCTGCGCGAGACACGTTCGCGTATCCGCCGTGCCAATTATTCGGCACTGTCTGTCCAACACTTTCGCCTAGCAACGTGTAATCGCGGGGATCTCGAGCATCTTAGCTCGAGCCTGTCGTGATAACCGTCAACACGCGCTTCCGCGGTAAGTGCGGGTATTTAGCGCATGTTTTAAGTTCAATTAACCTTGACCGGCCACGTAGGCGGATTTGCAGCGAGTTCCTGCGGGTACTTTCGTGTCTCACGCGAAGCGCCTTTCGCGTGAGCCGATCGGATCGGTTCACGTGGCGAGCCGTTTTTACGGATGTCCGTTTGGCCGAGAAGAGCACGTCGATGCCGTTGCCGAAGTCGGACGTCGAAGGGAACGCTGAGTCGATTCTGTTCGTGGCACCGCGTAGCACTCGCACAAGCTGGTATTAATCTCGGAGCCGCGCGTTGGTTCGTACGGATGCGAGAAATCCGGTTTTAAGCGGGGCTCTCTTGGTCCGCCGAACTTGCCTCTCGAATCCCGAACTTCTCTCTACGCGCGTCTGATATAATCTCGGCGTGTGACCACCGTTAAATTCGCCCGCAAATCTGCTTAATTTATAGAACGCGCGCGAGGAGAGGCTTTAACGAATATCGATAGCTCTTAGAGCAGTTCTCTCTCTCTCTCTCTCTCTCTCTCTCTCTCTCTATTTCTTCGTTAATCCGATCGTTACGTTACGGGGAAACTCAACGACCAGTGTCTTTGATTACAGTTTACTCGCAGGAGCCTTTAAATCTGAAAGACATCTTGCAATTTAAAACGTTAGATGACATCGGTCTGCGAAATCGCCCCGAAGTATACTTTTATGATACCCAATATGCGCAAGTGTATATGTACTCAGGTGTATATGTAAAGTTGAAGGTGTTACAGGCTATTATGTTGACAGTTAATAAGTAAAAATCGTAGTCACTTGCAAAATGGACTTTCTCCTTCAATTTCATGAGTTCTACGTCCTGCACCCCGCGCGGCTACATAACGAATTGTCAGACACTCTGTATGTGTCACGCGTCGCGCAAAAGCCACGTCACGTGCACACGCACGTGCACTTCTCTCTATCTCCGAGGTCTCCTCGCTCTTCTCTCCCTTTCCTTCCGACGACCCTCGAGCGCTACAAGGGATGAACTACGAGGGGGATGAGCCGGTCGTCTCCGCATTGAGTCGGCTCGAAAAATGCGTTGAATAATGCGATACAAGTCGCGAATTCGAGCGGCTGCCTCGGCCACATTGGGCAAATTCTCGTTGTAAATTGCGAAGTGACCGTGACGAACTTACAGCAGGCGATTTGTGTCGAAGCCCACCGGCGCCGCTTGAACAGAGGGCGCCATTAAAAGGCGCCACTCGTCACTCGTTCAGGTCGGTATTCATTATAGCCGGCCGGCGGTGTGACGTGAAAGATATCCGCAATGAAACCCGCCTTTAAAATATTGCCACTGAAACAACGGCGCGGCTCTTTAATCGGACGTTAACTGACCATTTCGGCAGTGGCCGAATGGGAATTGCGACACGAATCTATCCCGGGGAATTTTATTGCCGCGACGACATTGTCGCACGTCAGGACGACCCGCTGTTCCTGCATCGTTCGCCGACTCCCCCGCTATAATGGACGGATCGATCGTGCGCGGTGATTATGCACATACTATACGTACGATGATCGATGATGAGACAGTCCAGGCGGCTACAGAGAGGCCCTCGTCTCCTCCCTCACGGTCTGCGCGGATTTATCGCACGGGAATAGAGCGGAGATCGCGAACGGAAAATACTGGAAAACCGATACGAAAATGTCATCAGCCGGATTGAACGGCTCCGAAGGGGTGCGTGGCGCGCGCCGCCGTGGAAATGTCGTTGTTTACACGCGCCGCGTAAAAATTCGTAAACATACGCGCTTTATCAAAGCGTCCGCAAATATTACCTGTTTGCTTTCAATCTGCGAATATTGCGGATATCCCGTGGTCGCGTTGCGCGCAAGCCGTGATTCATCGCGCCTTTCGCGAAGCGTTTCGGCTGCCCGCCAAATTGACACGTCGCGTTTCATCCGCTTTGTCCGTTGTACACACGCTTTGCTCCAGACGACACTCTTTCGATCGCGGATTCTTGGATCGCGGGAGCTCGAGTTGCCTCTTCCGTACCGGGCGAGCGCTCGAGGTGTCGATAAATCTCTGGTAATAATAAGTGATTGGCGATAAAGATTCGCGAGCTAAACTTGGGAGCCGTACTTTCCAGACAATTTTCAACGATCGCGCTTCAACGGCATCTCGATATTCGAGCCTGTCCGTATACCGAACACCGAGAATAAGAAAATTACGAGACAGATAGCGTTCCCGTTAAATTTCCCACGAAGGAAAATGGACGTGGAATTTATTCAAGGATCCGCACGCTCGTTCCAAAAGTTGCTCGTACTCCCTCTCTTTCTCTCTCTCTCTCTCTCTCTCTCTCTCTCTCTCT
>NW_022639461.1:1836188-1853215 GCF_010583005.1 Odontomachus brunneus | reverse complement strand
TCTCTCTCTCTCTCTCTCTCTCTCTCTCTCTCTCTCTCTCTCTCTCTCTCTCTCTCTCTCTCTCTCTTTCTTTCTCGTTGAGTGTGCGCCGAGAAGTGCGCCGCGCGATAACACGTTGCGTTCTCTAAGCATTTTACTCAAACACACTTATTATTGGACGCCCATGTCGCTTATCAATGATCGCGCTCGCACACGCAGACGCCGCCGTGTAAACTCGCGACTCGAGCGAGCGTGCCAGACGATACGTCACTTCGGCCAGACGGCTCCCGGCGGCACGAATCGCGCGTCGTGATGCATATCTGCGACATAACTTCCGTCCTACGCGACGTTGCACGTGAAATTGGTTTGCAAATAAGGCGCGAATAAAGGGGCCCGCGCCATGTGTAGCGTGTAGGAGCGCTTCCAAGACCATTCGTCTTGGATTTAAGCGAGAACGCGCAGCGCCGTAGTGCATCGTCGGCGCGAGACAGTACGGGCAACAAGAGAGGGGAGAAAGAGAGAGACCAGGGTGGTGTCGTCGGGGCGCTACACACCCCCGTCCTCCCCCACCCCTCCCGCCTCTTACTGCGCTGGCAATTGTCTCCGCGAGTTCCGTTGTGTCGCCTAAATTACTGCTGCCGCGCTGCACACGGAGTGGTCCTCTTCCTCCTCGAATTCGACCCTTCTTCATCGGCCACTCGTACGTCGACCTCTTCGTTTCTCCTTATCCTCCAACCCCTTCTGCACTGCCTTCGTTTATCCTTATTCTCCTATGTACTGTCGGTACTTCTCCTCCCGCTTCTCTCCCTTTCTCTCTCTCCCCTCCCCCCTCCCTCTCCCTATCTCTCTTTTGATTTCATTTATCCCGCTTGCATAGGACAGGCTCCACCGGCATTTAAATACCAAAGTGTCTACTGTGAGCGCCGTGGCTTACGGTGCTCCTCCTTTAATGTCGCCTCCGGATGCCTCGGTGTAGTTACGCCTCGGCGGAGAGGCAGTCGGATTTATACGCCGACGTTCTAGCACGCCGCGACAGTTTGCTCGGGCAACTTCTGCCACCGCCTCCGCCGCTTCCTCCATCTTCGCCGTCGTCGTCGTCGCCACCGCCTCACGCGCGCGCGCGCGTATTCCTACCCCCATGGCCGCGAGACCCATATTTCGTCCCTGTCCTACCTTCGCGCGATTCCGCCGCTCCATTATACCGGTGTCACGCGATTTCGTATTCCGCTTTGGGGGCTGGAGATTTTATTTATTGTATTTGCATATTGTCTGTGTGTGTGTGTGTGTGTATGCGCGTGTTTACACGCGTGTGTAACACGCGAGATCGGCGCGCTCGAGAAAAGGAGCGGGAATATTTCAGAGCCACGGCAACTGTATATCAGTCGGTGCGCGATGTCCTCGCGTTGCTCGTGGTCAGAGAAATGTTTGCCGCCAAGCATACTCGTATTTCATTGATTTGCTTCAAAACAGTCCGTTAGCATTGTGGAAACTACGTCGGTGTGTCTCGATGATAGTCGAGCGTGCCAAAGTTTCGCTGTGTTCTCTCAGGGCTCTTCATCTCTGCGAGACGAACCTGTTGGCAAAAGTATTTTAAACATAATCCACGTAATTGTCGTGGTCTCTGATTATTTTCAGTGCTAACTTGTGCCTTTTGCATCGTTATTTTCGGTACCTACTCGTAATTGTTGTTGCAATTCTTGTTTTTGCAATTCTTCATTTTTACGATAAATGATATGATATTCTAACTCTTTTATGGTATACGATATGATATTCTAACTCTAGAACTTTAAATATGGATAAAATTTCAACTTCGTCGAACCGCAAAAATATTAATATATTTACATTCCTCAATGCGTTCTACACCGATTGAAAAAGAGCATTAAATTGTAATTATTTTTACGGAAGTTATAAGTAAATGAAAATGGATTGGGGATAAAATTTACCCGCGTTCAGACTTCATGTAACTTAATGTTTAGAGTTCTCTCTTAATGTGTAGGGACTAAAGCCCGTGTCACTATGGATTGGAGATAGAGGATTGCGGATTGAAGATTGGAATTTGACCAATTGGAGCCAAGCAGGCCAAGACCAAAGTGCATTGATTCGTCGAAATCTAATCTTCAATCCGCAATCCTCAATTTCCAATCCGTAGTGTGACACGGGCTTAATGGAATTATTTCAAATATTTAAGAAGACAACGTATAATTAATTTATAAATCTTGCTGTTCGTACACAGCAATGAATATTTCCAAGGATATGGCGCCCGAGCGTCTTCGTAAGAAATCCTGCTAGTCTCGTGACCGTGATATTCATATTTCACTCTTGTCCTATCGCTCGCTCTCGCAGATACGTTAAACTCGGGGACCGGCGCCTTTTTCTTCGATTAATGGTAGTCATTCTTCATAGCCTGTATCTCGCAGCAGCACATTGATCGAATCTCTCTGTGGCATTACCACTCCGGAAAAAAAGACTCGATGAAAATGTAGGTCCCTTTACATCTCCGTCAGATATTTCATTTCACCGTTTTGCGCACGGATAATTAGCGTGTATGCGATTGGGAATAACGTTAGAGGAAAAAAGGAATTTATATGTCGTTCTCGTGACAATTTGGGACGCATTTTGCTGACTACTAATATATACACAATTACATAGCTTTCGCGAACGAAACATTATTTATGTTTACGCATTACACACACAGAGTAATTATTCCGCGCTATCACATTTACACGCACACACACACACACAGAGTCGCTCTTCTTATACTTTCGTGAAAAATATCTTTGTTTTATTTGTACTTCATTACACCCCCGTGTCAAAGCTACATTATAATGTGCAGCCTACATCGGCGGAATTATGCAGAAACGGCGAACACAAAAGCGTCCGCTCAAAATTAACTCGGCCGGTGCCTGCAGCCAGGCGTATTATGAACAGATATGAACCGGCCGTCGGGGCACACATTTCGTTACACGATAACATCGCGACCGTGCACAAAGTGAAGAGAATACCACTTTTTCAGCTGTCTGTGCCAAACGCTCGCGCGAGTCACTCTCTACGCTCTCCTCTCCTCTGCCCTCCTCGCATTTCTCATTCACGACATTCGCTTTGTGATCCTCCTCTAACGTGACTGCGCTGCGAACAGTAGGCTTTGCGCTTAGAGAGAGAGAAGAAAAGAGAAAAGCGGGAGGGGAGGGAAAGAAAAAGAAATAATGTTACACTTTCAATCCGAAACGAGTTGAGAAGGAGCACTTTCCTTCCCGCGCCGCGTAAAAGGTGTACGTCGTCGCCCTCCTCCCTCTCCCCCTCGCTTCATTTCGCCGACTATATTGCGAGAAAAAGGGGGAGAGACGAGCGCACGCGCGCGTTTTCATGTATTTCCACATGCGTCGTTACGCCGTAGACGGTCCATGGAGTACACGGCTATACGTTTCCTAGGATGGGCCGTAGAAAGCGGTGAGGTGAAACGGGTTTGTTTTATGATCCGAGATGAGTCTACGTGATCGGACTCGGCCGACTCATCTTGCCAATTCCTCGTCTTTGAAACTTTTTTATAGCCCACCTGGGTTTCTATATTCGTCGCGCTCGTCGACGATTTGATTTGTGCAGCGTTTGCGGCGCGCCCCTCCCGACTGATGCGAGGTATTATTTCGTGGCACATGTATATACACATGTATAAAAAGCCTCTTATGTCATTCACGTTGCATGTTGAAAGAACAACACGGTGCAGTCGACGCCGTTCTTGCCCGAGCTTTCCCGACGAACCCTGGAGGCTCGCGTCCCGCGGAAATGTCGAAGGCAGTCGTGCGGTTCTTCTCGTTAAGATAAGTAAAAAGTTATTAGTGGCGTCGTAAAAGCAGCTTCTTTCCATTTATTATTATTACACCTGCGACTTAGAATAGAGAAGAAGGAAAAAAGATAACGACGCGAATGTACAGAGAGAGAGAGAGAGAGAGAGAGAGAGAGAGAGAGGAGAGAGAGAGAGGGAGGGAGAGAAATGCGGGGAAGATAGAGCGGAAAGAAGATGAGAAGCGTTTCACGAGGTTTATAACGAAGCGTTGTTTTGCGAACGTTTTTAATGGTCCGCCTGGCCGCTGAAAAGTCTCGACTAACGTCGTGACTGCACGCCTCTCCATCTTTTCCCTCTCCTTTATCGCCCTGTGTTTTCCTATTTTCCTTTTCCCCTGGTCTTCACCTAGCTCCGGTAGCAACGGCGGCATGGTTTCCGCATTATTTTCCATTTTCTTTTATCCTTCCCCGGTTGCTCATTCCCTCCGCTGAAAGAAGGTCCTTGCGCAACGAGACAGGGAAGACGCGCGCGCGCGTTTCTTCCTTTCATACTATTCGACACACGAGAGTTCGGTCCGGGATATTCCATTTCTTCGTAGCTGTGTTTTCTGTCAAAGGCGAATTCACGCCAAAGCGACCGTGGTATCTATGATTACATGCTTTTACGAAATATTGAACGTTGTTATGTAACCAATAGCCGCCGTCGTCTCTCGAAGGCGCACGTGATATTGATCCTTCCGCGTCGGAAATATATTTCGATATCTCGCGGCACAGTCTAATCAGTAATTAAATTGTTCTCTGTAGCAATTAAGCTGTTCTCTGTAGGAGAATATGACACATAACTCAATTTTCGAGCGTGCATTGTATTTCATAGAGAAATTCGCGATGCGTTACTTAACAATTAATTCGGCTCAGTAGGAAAAGTTGCAAAAGTTAGTAGCATTTCTTCTTACCTCTCTCTCTCTCTCTCTCTCTCTCTCTCTCTCTCTCTCTCTCTCTCTCTTTGATTATGATAGTTTGTGTGAGGTGCAAAATATATTTTGCATGATAATAGCGCTACTCGATAATTGAGAAGATACGGCAGCAAAGTTGAATGGAGGCGAAAAAAAATTCCCTTCTCCTTTTTCTTCGGCGAGAGAAACGTTACGGAGTCGCGAACGGGAGACGGAAGTTTTTCAAAGTCACTTTATTCCGCGGAGACAAAGGTCGGGACTCCTCTGAGAATAATGGATAATCGAGGAGGTCCTTGATTCTCTATTACGGCGAAATAAAGGAGCGACTCGTCCCGACGCAGGCTTGAATATCGGCTTTTCTCTTACCTATGACTTTTCTTGCCTAGAAGAACGTACGTGATCTCCCTTACAATGGACATTTCTCAAAATCGGACTGCCGCTCGTGCAATCTAACGCCAGGATCGACGTGCGCATAAATTTCTGTAATCCGCTCCTGTTATCCTTCCGCTAGGCGATCCTGCGCGATGAATAACTACTTTCGCCCCCGCAGCTCCCACAGCAGCGCGGTAATATTTATGGCGCATCCGCCACTAAATAAATCTTCGACCACATATTCAAATCCAGATAATGCTGGCATTAATATGTGCGCATTACTGGCACGATACAAAGTGAATAAAACGCGTCTAATGTCTGCCATTCCATTGCTCTATTAAAGTGAATCAGTGAATAGTCACTGATATCAGTTATAAGTATAAAAGAAATAATGTTACACTTTCAATCCGAAACGAGTTGAAGGAGCACTTTCCTTCCCGCGCCGCGTAAAAGGTGTAAGTCGTCGCCCTCCTCCCCCCTCCCCCCCTTCGCTTCATTTCGCCGACTATTTCGCTACTATTTCGCTGAGCAGTTTCAGTGTATATTCACTGCTTTCAATGATGTTTCATTGATTCGCTTTAAAAGAATGCAAGTCGGCAAATTGCGAATCTAAACACGCTACTAGATTTCACCCGACTCGCACAGTAGAGTCCAGGCTATCCAAACCTGACAGAAAGTAAACACATTGAAGTCTCAAAGGGGAAGCATATTATATGCACGTATAATTAATAGAAAACACGTCCATGCACACGTTTCTGGTACATATTTGCCATTGGAATTGTTGCTGTCACTGCTGCCACCTGTCAAAACTTAACCTTCAAGCGGAATATTTTCAGCAGGGCCGCACATCACGAAAATGTTGAGAAATAATTTCTGCCAATCTTGAACGCAACTCACCATCTCACCGTGGATCGTTTCCACCAAAAGAAACGAAGGAAAAATAGACAAGGGGATTCAATCTACCCGACACTTAGGGACGAAATCAAGTCGGGGGAGATCGATCTCATTGAAAGAGCGTGATAAGGATTTTCCGAAATCCGCGGTCGAGTCACGCGATAACAGGACGCAGAATTCGCTTTGCGGCGGAGAGAAAGAGACAGGAAGAACGAGAGAAAGAGAGAGGGGAAGAGAGATAGAGAGAGAGTGCAGTTCGCAGGAGCGACGGTCGAAGGCGAGGAAGTCGTCGAAGGATAAATGGGGCCGCCGTATTCTGCGACGCGGGAGATTTCCCTCAGGTTTTCCCCGGGATACGAGAGACGTTTGACGTACGTGTCGCGGCGACACGGGCGTGAATACGAGTTCATGAGGCGCACGTAGTCCCACGTGAGTACCACCTCACTTGCTCGCGAGCGACTCCCGTGTCCGCGTCTGTACGGACTATCAGTTCAAGACGCGACCTAATACGGTCATTTCCGGGGTGAAGCCGCAGCGCCGCAAGAACAACATGCGACAATGAGCACTGCGAAAGGGAACGACACGCTGGGGAGGGACCGTCGATTATTTTGCACCGCTTCGAACGCTCTCTCGCGTGACTCAACCCCCGCCCCGCGACGTCACACGCCACCCCCGTCATCCCTGTAATCCTTCTTAAGTGCATTAGGCGGTTTCCTCTCGGGTGGAGAACGCCCGATCGCCCCAGGAACGGCCAAACGTCATTGTCGTCGTCGTCGTCGATCGCGTCTTGGGTAAGGAGACGCGGCCCGATAAATAAATTCTCGACGGTAGATGGGAAAATCCGGAGGGTCCTTTCCATAAACTCGGGGTTCCGTTTCACTTTTCCTTAACGCGTCGCGCGAGGGTGAACGGCCCGGGCCACAGAGTCATCTCGTGCACGGGATCTCTCGCTCTTCTCCCACTTTCCCCCTCTGTCTCTCTCTCTCTTTCTCTCTCTCTTTCTTGCTCTCCTCTCAATTTACAGCTCGCGTGGGACAGATTTCTGCTTTAAAACAATATCTTCGAGACCCGCCGCGAAACTGGATGCTGCGCGACGACGACGGCAGGGTAAAAGCGCCAGGAAAACGTGTTATACTCCCAATATGCAGGAAAACGGCTGAGGGTGAGCGCCAAGGCTAGATAACTATGGGAAGAGAGGAGCGCGAGGTAACGGCGAAGTAGGGGAGGGTAGCTCTCAGGCCATGATACCCCGACTGTCCCCGGGGACGTGTAAACACAGGAGACACTCAACGTCCTGTCAATCGATGAGACCGCTTCTTCGACTGCTCTCCCCGGTCGGGGTGCGCCATTTTTTCTCGTCGCGCACAGCCGCGAAAGGGGGCTCCGGGGATGGGCGCAACACCATCTCCTGCGTCTTGGGTTTCGGCGTCGAATTTCACGGACAATGAAGTCGCCCAACCGAATGTCGATGTTCCCGTCGCGACTTCGCGCGCAGAATCCGGCGGAAACGCGATCGGCGTACGCGAGAGTCGGATATAAAGTTCGCAAAATTCCGCGACGTAGATTCCGGTCACGCGCGGGGTAATGTCTCCCGCGGTAACTTTGCCGCCCGCGGGAAATAATTATGATAATTCGGCCGAGCGTTCTCGATGCACGATAATTGGGAAGATCAGCTTCGACAGGTCACGCCGCGCTTTCTCCGCCCGAAGTTCTCCCTTCGTGGGTATCGCGAAAACATGAGGTGTTTTGCAAACTCCCGCATATACGTTCTCGCGTATAAAAATTTGGCGTAGCGTGAAACAGTTATCGACATCTTGCCTTGCTCATTGACATTCTAGAGAAAAACCTATTTCTTTTCGCGCGACCGTGCTGTAGTGTGTTATTTTTAAACGTATAAATATACAATTTGGCTGAAGCTCTTTTCGCATGTCTTCCGCGACTTTAAATCACGTTATTTAATACGTCATTCAACATGTCAGTTATAATTTAATACGCTTAAACGTGTTAAATGACCTGATTTGAAACGGTAAGAGACACGTTAAAAAAGATTTAGCCAAAATAACACACTTAGATACAGTGCAGCATTGCAGTGTGTCGTAAGAAGGAAGAAAGTATTAGAAAATACTGTCACGTTCTCAGTTGAAACGTCGTAAAGATTATTGCAAGTTGGTACTAATAATTTGGAACTTTAGCGACCAATATATTGGATAAAGATCAATATGTCAGGTTAAAATTCGTCAAAATATTACGCAAAAATCCAGTATCACACACAAAATTTAACTTTTTGCCAGGTTGTACTCAGATTCTTGCACTGTACGTCAAGATTATTTGAATTTCAGATCACACGTCTACAGGGATCGCTGTATGACCCCGACTTCAATTTCGTACGTCGACAGTCTTCGATTGCACGAATAATGAACTCGCGAATGATGACACGCGATGTCGAGATCTCGAGGAATCATAATTTCGAGAGGGGCATCGCGCGAATGTCGCGCGAGCCGCGCGGACGACCAAATGAATCTCGTAATTTGTAGTTCATAATTTGCATAATGACAATGCGAGCCGTCGAATATTCTGATATACTTCTGATAGCGCGGTAATTGCGTTAATGACAGATTTTAATCAAGCGCGGGATTTTCGATTCCCGCGCGATCAAACCAGCACGGTCCGCCTGAAAATGCAATCATCGTTCCGCCATATCGATCGGAAGAATCGCCTGTTATAACGCATACACTTCTTTTTTTTTACGGCGATATCGAGCGGCGTGATTTAACGCAGAACAGTGCAATCATTCATCTTCCGGTTAAAGGCACTTTTTTACGCGCTTCGGGCGAGTATTTTGCGGAAATCTCTCTCCGAGATTACGAACGAGCGGTGTGGATGAAGAGAGAGAGAGAGAGAGAGAGAGAACGAGAGATGGAGGTTGGAGGGATGACTAGGAGGAGGAGGAAGAGGGAAGCGTGTTACGAGGGAACCTCGGCCGATAATCAATGTTTCACAATTTGCCAGCCGCCGGGTAATAAATTAAGCGAATTTTATTCGTGTCTGTATAACCGCGTTAAATATTTACATCCGTCGCTGATTGCGAATAGTGACTGTCCATTTGAGCGGCCGTCGGAACGCGCGCTAAATGCCTGATCATACGCGAATTTTCTGTGCTACGTGTCCGCGACCGGCGGCATGCGCGAGATTCGCGCACGGAATAAGAAAGTACTGTTTGTATTGTGACGTTTCGAAAACAAACGTCAAAGCGCGCGCGCGCGCGCGCGCATGCATTAAACGAAGCATTGTCTTTTTCAGGGTTGGGAAGTAACTCGTTACTTGTAACGAAGTTGCAGTTACAATTACATTTTGTCGATAACTGTAACTTAACTTAGTTACTTTTTTCCTATCTGTAACTGTAACTTAACTTAGTTACTTATTTTTAGTAACTTGTATCGTTTTTAACAGTTACTTTAATAGTTACTTGGTGAACATAAAATAAAGTTAAAATTATATAGTAATTGTATATTAATTTAATAACCCAAATAGCACAGAAAATTCAAAAAGAATTAGAAAAGAATCCAGTCGTATGTCACTAATTCTGAGTTCATTTTCAGATGCAGAAAGAATTCTTCAGAGAAAAGAATTCTTCATTAATTCAGTGAAAAGAATTCTTTCTGCATTTAAAAATAAACTCAGAATTGGTGGCATACGACTGAATTCTCTTTAAATTCTCTGTGCTATCTGGGAAATTTATCAACGTATTTATGGAGCATGTGATTAAATTCTTTTACCTTTACAAGGCTGTCATTAAATTTTTATTATATTAAGTACACATTTGAAATTTATTAAGTGGATTGACTAATTAATGTGATAGATGTTAATTATAAAATTCCATTTTTACATTTTAGTAAAGCTTAAAATGTAAGATTTTTGTATTTACAATAATAATTTACAATTATTTCAAGAAAGTAACTTAAAAGTAACGACTCGTTACTTTTTGAATAACTGTAACTGCAACGAGTTACTTTTCATAGCCAGTAACTTGTAACTGTAACATTTTCAGCAAAGGGAATTGTAACTCTAACTAGTTATTTTTAAAAAGTAACTTTCCCAACCCTGCTCTTTTTCTTCTGTGTTGAGAGAAAAAATATCTAAGAAATAGCAAATATTTATTTTAGTACTAACGACATATTTTCACTTATACTAATGTAAAATATGTTTCAAATAAAAAAAAAATTTATTTTTTAAAACTTAGGTTAAGAAAGGTTAGAAATGCTTAGTTTTTTACTATTTAAATAAAAATAATAATAATCTTATATGTGTGTTACTGATACTGTTATTTTCGTGCCAGGATAACAAAAAATATGGTTGGTGTCGAAAATGGTTTTAATTTTAGTTAGACCATAACCATTTTTTTCTCTCAGTGCATTCAATGACCGACGATTACTCCATGCACGGTACAGTGTGACGTTGTATCCCGCAATTTCTGCAGGAAATTGCGGGCCAACACGATATTTCGTGATAATAATTGCGCCTGTGTGTGTCGGGATAATTTCCGTGTACGCACAGCGCCACGTATGCCCTATCATTCCCGGGAGTTACACGATTTTCAGATTTTTTTTAGATTGAAAATCGCATAAGCCCTGGCTATAATAGGATTATAATAGCTGTAATTGTAACGGTTCACTTTTATTTAAATCTTATTCGTTGAGACGGAAAATCTAAGGCATGGTAGAGCATTCGTGATGTCATGTGTGCGTCGTGTTTCGCGCTTGAAATCGTCCGCATATATTTGATCTGATTTTCACGAGAGACGCGGAAAAAGACCTTCGCAAACGTTAGACGCGAGACAACGTCGATACGCGGCATTTCAGCATTCGCGCACGATCACGGCGATCGATCGATCGACACGCGTTTGATTTGCACAATGTCGTAATTCACTGAAACTGAATACACCGGTGTCTTGAAACCGGAGCGACCAATGACACACGATACGCCATTTCCCGTACATCAAAGCATCTGGGTAATATGCTCGTTCCAATTTCAAGGTATTACTATGTTATCGCAGGGCAAATGCGCGCACGAATCGTCACAAATAATTTCCTGTGAGTGTTTGCCGCGTCGATATCTTCGTGATTGCTGTTTCAGCCGAGACGACGAGCGTCTGTGTTCAAGTGACGAACGCGAGGGCGCTAAATTGTACGTTCTTTTTTCCTTCCGCAATTCTCAACGTTACGCATCCCCGTGACTCAATCCCCGAACTGCAATTTTGCTGCAAGTATCACTGGAATTGCCGAGGTTGTCGCGCGTATTTTCTCTCTTTCTTCTTTTTTTCTCTCTGGAAGTGCTCGTAATTCGATGGAGAAAGCCTTGACTTTTTTAATCGCCAATTATCGGAAGTTCCGTTTCGACGGAATCAACCCCGGCAGTTGGCTCTCGAGGAATCTCTTATTAAATATCACGCGACAGAAGAGCGAGGACGCGCGTCCTGCACTTATCGATCGGCTATAAAATTATACTTGCATTCGTAGACACATGTAGCTGGACGTGTTGGTGAAATCGATTGATGCGGCATAGACGCGAACGGACCGTGAGGGATGAGTCCGTTGGAACGAAACGTCCAGGGATGAATTCTGGTGGGTGCGGGAAAGAGGGTGGAATGAGAGAGAGAGAGAGAAAGAGAGGGGAGTGAGAGGAAGAGAGGGTGAGCGGGAGGTGGAGAGAGAGGGAATGATGCCGGTCGACCTGACAGGGGGTTCATTCTGTATTTTATGGCTGACTCCCCCCTGCGCGCAGAGTGTTGCTAGCGCGGTATAGCCATTGGCGATAAGGTGATAAGCTCAAATGTATTGGTTCCTATCAAATTGCACGCTTTACTGCTATAGGCAACCCTCATAAACGCCAGACGCATCTATTTCTCTATCTACGGCCGCGTGTTTAAGGGCAGCGTTTTTGCCGCTCTCAAACCGTCCAAGTGCAATTCTCTTCGCGTGCACAGACGCTTTCGGGTCGTTTGCTCATCGTTCTCTGGCAAATTATCGCATCGACTCCTCGTATACATGCGTATCGATTCGTCGGTTAGAGTTTTTGCGTTCTTTACCGCTTGAGATGGAATGTGTAGTTTGTAATGTAAAATATGTAATTTGTAATGTGCTCACGTAAAGTATGTCTGTTTGTCGCATCTGCTCGATTGTATTCTCGCGTGCCGATCGACGTACCGGTAAATTATTTCGCTCAAAATTGCTCGTCTAGTCTAATCCATATCTCTGGATACGACAAAAGCCACGAGTTGCGCGCAAGGATTCACCGTGCGAGCGCAGATAGCGCTCAGAAAATTAAATTCCTGCCTGCACCGAACGTTGGACAAGGGTAGGGGGAGGCAGGACGGCAGAGGAGGATGGAGAGAGAATAGCAAATAAATTACGTTCAATCTCCATCATCGAGAGAGCGAAAGTGGAGGAAGATAGAGGCCGACGGGGGCATGATAGGGAGAATGAGGAGGGCGGAAAGAAAGGAAGATAAAGACGGACGGAAAATGGGGCTCTCTGGCTCTCGTTTGAGAAACTCGGAGAGCGGCCCGGAGAGCCAATAATAAGTAAGCCGGCCTCTCTCTCTGTCTCTCGTTAGAAGTTGATTAAAAATACAAAAGAACAGTTCCTCTCTTCTAGTTTTAGGGTTTTCCACGGCTAAGTGGAAATCACGAGTCGGCCAGATCGCGAATAATAACGGCCGGACGTAATTGACTGTTTGCTCTTGCCCCGGCCAAGCTCTCGACTTGCTCCACCGTGAAAAACGTTTCCCGTATTTTTTTTCTATCTATTTTTTTTTCTTTCAACCAGACTTCACTAGCCGTCCTAGCTGCCGCGTCGAACCGTGTCTCTTTCTCTCTTACTCTCAGGATCACAGCGAAAATATAAGGTTAGTGTTCGATGAGCTCGAAGGAAACCCGGCGTCGTAAATAGAGTACTTAATCGAATACGTGTCGGGGAATAGCGAGAGTGCGATCGGGCGAAGAAACGCTGCATCACATTTATGTCGTTGGGACAGGGCGAACCGGATCGACGTAAAAGAAAAAGGCTCGATATAAAGGACGTTATTACAGGGACACGGTATAAAATTTTGCGCAGACCTGCTTCTGAATTTTCCACACAAGGAGCGCCGAACCGACCGACGGCGAAAGCGTAAATATACGCTCGCGGGGGTGGCGTTGCATTTGCATGCACATACCGGAATCTCGCTTTATTCCGGAGGTCGTGAGAAATCCGAGATCTTAAATACTTAAGATGACTCACTTCACTCCGAAACTGATTGCGTTAAAAATTTGCGAGGTAACCTCTCCGTCTCAGACGCCGCGATATTTTCCAAAGCATACGTCAGCTTCACGAATCGTCGGTAATGGTGTTCAGAAATGATGGTTACTATTCTAAAGTTAATAGCGTTGTGGGGACGGTATCATTTGAATCTCAGAAAAGGGAAGATGATATAGGTGACGTAAAGCGTGTACATATATCTTCTACGTGCATGCTCTCCATTTTCCCACGTTCGTCCCAGATTTATATCGTTCTTAGAGTTCTTCGAACCCCTCCCTTCTGCGTCTCTCTCTCTCTCTCTTTCTCTCTCTCTCTCCCTCTCTCTCCCTCTTCCTCTCTCTATTTCTCTCTTTGTCTCTCTCTCTCTCTCTCTCTCTCTCTCTCTCTCTCTTTCTCTCTCTCTCTTTCATCCAGTTCATGACCTGATTTTGGTATCATGTTTCGTCTCTCTTTTGCTCCGCGTGACATTTCACGCGCGCACGGAGATCGATCGTCGAGTATCTTTAACTCGTTCGCATTAAGCGCCCATTCTATGGCGGTTTTCCTGCCGCGCTGGTGCTCGAGAAAGCCATTAAGATCGCCGCGATACTGGCCGCCTCGAGACATCAGCTTTACCGTCGGTATTTAAAGGAACGCTGATTGTCAATAAAAATCTCGGGCGGCTCATTGAAAAGTTCTTATACTCGATAAACGATTTTTACGCGGCGGAAATATTCCTTACGATCCGCGGGCAGACGATACACTCACGAGTGTAGTGCAGAAAGCAATGAAAAATCCCGTCGCGGGAGGGAGCGGAACGCACAAAACGATGAAGTCTACTTCCGTTGGATTATTATTAATCGTCGGGCGAGAACAAGCGGGCACTTATTACGAATTATAAAGCGTCAGCTTAAGCGTACGCGCGTGCGAGAAAGAGAAAGAGAGAGAGAGAGAGGGAGAAAGAGAAGGAGGAAGCGAGAATTTGAAACACGAGCACTTCTCCGTAAGAGCTTTCCGGGTGACAATATCCTTGTAATCACTTCTATCCAAAACTGGGGTTTTCAAGGCAAGCTACAGCACCGACGAGAAATATCGCGCCGAGAGCTATAAGGATTTATAAGGAAACCCCGTCCACAATATTCGCCAACTTTCGGAACGACTTTACTTCTTAATAAGATTCAACGTTCCAAAATGAAATTCGAAGCTGTGTGTGCAGCAGGACGAAGGTCGTTTTGTGGCGCGGCGTGCTTTTGCAAACTTTCTCGGCCAAACTTTCGAGGCTTCCTGCGCTTTTTTTTCTCTTGTCGAGTAGTATATCTCGACAGCAATCCCGGTGTAGGAGCCTGTCGCGTTTCGACAGCGGTGCATGCGCGAGAAAACGCCCTAATTTGTCGTCATCGCTCTCCAAATTTCTTACAGCGAAGTTTCGCTCGAAGAGTAGAGTGACTGTCGAATCACTCGAGCTCGAGTGATTTTTCATTCATGTAGAGTGAATTCTCCACTTGAAGTTAAAGAGTGATTCTAGCACATATAGTCGGTTGCAAATCGATTCGCACACTCTCCACTGAATGAAGTTGCTTCGAGTTGTCGGGGTTGAAAGTATGCTCAGCGATCGGTTACGATAGGAGCCGAGATGACAGTACAGAATGTGATGTTTGTTGAGATTTGAATGAAAGAATTTATCTTAAATCAAGAGAACGTTATGTTGAGAAGTAAGAATTTTTATATATTTATAAAACATGTTTGCGTGCTATTTCCAAATCAAAAGATATTTGTATGAAAGAACATTTGAAATTGCTTGAGCATACCAGTGAAATGTCTCGGAAACTATTCCGTTCCCTTAACAGTCAATAAACAGCCGCAAGACGAATCAAATAAAATAAACGTGGCAAAATCACGAGAAAAGGTAGATTAGGGAAGGAGGTTGCGTGTCGTTAATTTTACGACTATTTTTACTGACTGTCAAGCCAGAAATCTTATTAACTCGAACAAAATTCTGATAGCTTCGACCAGAATTTCTGGTTCGTTCATATTTCATCAGAAATTTGGTTAATCTGAACAAACTCTTCTCTCCGTGAGGGAAAAGGATAGTTTTCGGAGCATTGTATAAGTATGCTCATGCGATCAGAAGCATTTTTTCATACAGACATCTTTTTATTTGTGAAAATGGCAAGAATTTTGGACATGCGTTTTCTCGCTTCTAACATCATCAATCTACAATTGTGCGGCGAGTATCCAAGAGTCTCAGCGCGTCGCTCATAGGCGCGATAAGCGAGAGAGAAAGTTTCGTGAAATGAGAAATCCGTGAAATTTATTTTATCTGCCGCACACACGTATCTCTCTCGCGCGCGTGACTCCGTTATGAATTGCAAACTAGTCGCGATGTCTCCGTCGATCCACTGCGGCGGATGCGTCTATATTTCAGACGGAACTTACAGTGAAAAAAGAATTTTATCGTCGAGACGAAAATTTCGTACATCGGATAAAAATTTGATTAAAGTAGGATCAAAGTAGAATGTTTGATAATTGAGAGATTTATCGCCGTTATTATGTGTGTTTTGCTTTCTCTCTAATACATCCCACGTGACACGAGCGAAGATCACGATAATGCCAACTAAATCGTACGCTGAGAAAAAAGTGATGGAGTCACTTTTAATGAGTCACTTTGCTTGAACGAACAAAGTTCGTTCGAGCAAATGTTTGATCGATTGAACGAATTATATTGTTGCTGCGACAAGAGTAGAGCAAAGTAGAATAGAGAGAGAGAGAGAGAGAGAGAGAGAATTATTAATTGATACAATGATTGCGATTTGGTCACTATGTCAACGCAACGCAACGTATTATTGCACTAATGTGTAATTCATTTAATAGACACAATATTTCTTCGACCGTCGACTTTGTCGATCTAACCACTTTTTTCTTCAGTGTATGTAGCAAATATTTCAATTCCAAGTATAAAAATAATTTTTCCAATATACTTAGGCGAATTGCTTTACGAAGAAAGATGACTCTGTCGCAATTTCGCCCGGCATTGATATGTATTTGTTACCATCCGCCGCGCCTCTTTCTTCGTCGTTCTCTACCTTCGCCGTTACATCCGCGTCTTCGACACACCGGACCCCAACCCTACTCGTCTCGCCCGTCACTGTCCTCTCCTCTCCTCTCCTCTCCTCAGCCAGCTTGTTTGACTCACACCCTCGCGTATATCAGCCTCTCTCTGCGTTTCCCGGCCGGAGCTTCCTAACTTCGCTCCCTCTACAACTCTCGCGAACTGTTATCGCCTCGTTGTGTACAGGGTGTCCTCATTTCCGCGATCGCTCGAGCATTTGCCACAAGTTGGAACAGAAGCTCGCGGACGCTCCGAGACGTGAAATTGATTTCTCCGTAGCGGCAGATTATTATCGGCGGACCGCGCAATAATCTCGAGGCTTTGCTCGCACCTCGAAATCGATTCCTATATCCGAGACCGGTCCTCCTCGCCGTCCCGTGGGAAATCGCGCGGAAGATTTCATATGAATTTTATCCGCGATTTAAATCGGCTACGAGCTGTGTGTGTTCTCGAATTAAAATTTAAGATTTATCCCTACGCGCGCGTTGGTGTCGCGCGCGACTAACCAGCCGAGCTGAATCCGGAAACCCGTTGCATAAAGAACGAATTTTTTTACGCCGTACCGAAAAAGACCGTAGCAACCGCGACGGTTTTCCTGTATTTCTCTCTTTCTCTCTCTCTCTCTCTCTCTCTCTCTCTCTCTCTCTCTCTCTCTCTCTCTCTCTC
>NW_022639461.1:1828272-1836032 GCF_010583005.1 Odontomachus brunneus | reverse complement strand
TCTCTCTCTCTCTCTCTCTCTCTCTCTCTCTCTCTCTCTCTCTCTCTCTCTCTCTCTCTCTCTCTCACTCATTCTTTCTCTCTCCCTTTCTCGTGCTCTTTCTCGTTAAACCGGCTGTTCACGGAAAAGCAGAGGAGCCGTAATTTTTCTTACATGCTACATGAATTTTCTCGAGAGTATTGCCATCGGCAATCGGCCGTGGACCGCGGCCATTGGTCGAGACCGTGAAAATAAAACACCGCCAAGGCGGAGGTGGGCGATCCGGGAGAATCAGAGTTATCGACGTCGTACGACGCGGAAGGAAAATGAATGGAACGAAAGAAACAAGGGGCTGGGGAGCGAGAGGTCGACGAGGGAAAACGAGCGAGCGAGAGAGATAGAGAGAAAGAGAGAGAGATACAAGGAAGAGGGCGACAGGGAGGATTGGGTAACACCAGGGAAAGGGAGAGGGCGGGTAGGAAGTAGAATCGAATGATTCTGGCTGGCTGATCAATTTCATACGCTTGGACCTCCTACGGCGAGCTATCCATCACGTGGCATTTGACCCTTCGTTTCTTCGATTTTTCCTACCTCCAGCTGGTCGACGGCGCACCCCCTAATTCGTAGCTGGCCTCTTTCACCCTTCTCACGCTGTTTTACCCCGTCGGGAGATCACGATATCCCGGCGACGAGGGCGGCACGGATCGCTTCCGCCGTCGCCGCGGCGACAAAACGCCTGCAAATTGCTAGCGAGTTACGAAACGCTGATCCCTGTCCTCCCGTCGCCACACCCTCCCCCGCCAACGCCACCCCGATGAACCAAACGAATCACCCTTTGTGCCGGCGACGTCTTTTTTTATTCTTTTCTCTCTCTCTCTCTCTCTCTCTCTCTCTCGTTCCTGTCATCGATCCTTCTTCATTAGCGCTTTGCGGATTATAGTGTAGCTTGCCGGCATACATATTTATATCGAAAAAAGTTACCGCCGCCGCCGTCGTCGCCACCGTCGCTGTCGCCGTCGTGGTTAATCCTCTTTTGTTAGTTCCTCTTTTTCTGTCAAAGCGTTTTCGACTTTTTAATTTACCACTGCGAGCATTAAAAGCAAAACCGTCGCTGACGAATTAAATTAAATAAAAAAAGTACACACACATACACGCGCGTCTGCACGTCGCCACGAAGAAAGATTGAAACTCTGGTTGACGAGAACAATCCGCAATGAACTGTTAGTCTCCAGGATCTTCTGATTTCTCGGATGGATCATTACGGAAATGACACACTCGAACTGTTCCTCGACAGTGATTGTTATCGTTCGACTAATGATCGAAATAGTCGCAGGGAATCCTCTCTCCTCTCTCATTCCTGAAAAAGAGATTTCTCCCTCGCGTGATCTTTCCGAGATGATTTGAGTGGACGATTAAAATCCACGAAATCTTGAAATCAGTCCGGATAGAAATTTACAATGGCGTTTAAAAAGACTTCGAGACAGTTTTAGTCTATGTGGATTCACGTCAGCATCAATTCATATATATTTCTATTTACGAAATTTCATTCAGAATTTGCCTGTATTGGCCATATCTACGAAGACATTCCTATTTTGAGGCATCCCTGGCTAAGGCCATCACATACTTAAAGCCCATCCCGATTAATCTCTACTCGGGAGGTGTCTCGTTGAAATTAGACGCGTTGCAAAGCCCGACTGCGGCGGCGGCGGCGGCGTAAACCGAAGGAGTTCGACTTGTCGGGATTAAACAGTTGGTGGCACTTTGACTTTTACAAAGGGATTAGACCTCATCTCACCTTGAACTCCTTGGGCGCCTATTGTGCGTGTAATCCGCAGTCTCCTGCGTGGATTCCGGGCTTGTCTCGGTGGCTCGCTCTGAAATCACAGGGAATCGTTGCTCAACGACGCGTTTCTACAACGAAAGAGAAAGAGAAAGAGAGAGAGAGAGAGAGAGGGGAGGAGGAGACCGATCTATTCTACGTAGTGCAGTGTCGTTTAATGTAAAATGTAACGTGTACACGTTGCAGCGTGCGCTTGCAACGCTCTCCCTGCATCGTCGACGATGAACGCGATATTCGATGATGCGTGCTCTTCCGATGCGCGTGGCCGTTGGAAAACGGTAGTGACTTTGCGGAGAGAACAGTGGAAGGACGGGAATAAACACGTTCCCGTGGTAGCGCCGTAACGTGGGTTCGAACACGGGCCACGCGGATTTATCCCCGGGGACATATCCGCGAAGTTACGCCGCTCGTGGGAGCAATAGAATGCGCGCCGAGCGTACGTGGACGTCGCCTCCGAAAACAACTTGTGTATCTTTAATTACGGCCGTGTAACATCGAGATTGAACACGTGCGAAGGTATCGGTCAGGAGAGACCGCAGTGGTGGATTCGCTGATCGATCTCAGATCACGATGTTGATCGAAGGATTGATCGCTGGAGGGAAGAGAGGCGTGCGCGGAGGAAGTCATATTTTCTCACGCGTTCACCCTTTAAGGCCCGGGCCATCGATTCCGTCCGAGTGACATTTTTTTCTTCATGAAACAGTCTCAGAGAACACGACGAAGAACTCTTGCGGTCTTAATAAAATCGGTCACGGGGAAGCACGACTTTCACTCAGAAAGATGGTCTCGCTGTCACAGCAAAAATTATCTAGATATGAGAGATTTGCTAAGATGGATAAATGACTAGCAAATGACTGCGATATTATATATCGCATATGTGTTGCGTCTAACCAATAGAGACGATGGAGACAGAATTTAAATGCGAACTATTTGCCTAATTCAGCACAAAAGTCTGAATTCTTCTGACGTTCATCTAGATTTAAGACCAATCACACTTCTTCACTGAGAGAACTTATCAGATAAGAAATTAACGAACGGATATTTTCAATTAAAATACCGATAAATTTTTATATCTGAGTAGGATATAAAATAATTAAATTTAATCGAATATTTCCGATCGAAATAGCATTTTAGCAGATAAACCGATCAAAAAATTATAAACCGATATTTCTTATTGGATGTTACCTGATCGGATACAAAAATTCATCGGTATTTCGATCGGAAATATCGGTTTGTTAATTATTGCTGGAATGCTGCTGCAAATTCTACCTACTACGTTGGTTAAGTCGTATAAAATCATTCTGAGAAGATTCTACGATCGATACTGAAACGCGCGATACG
Organism: Odontomachus brunneus; assembly: GCF_010583005.1. Taxonomy (NCBI): domain Eukaryota; kingdom Metazoa; phylum Arthropoda; class Insecta; order Hymenoptera; family Formicidae; genus Odontomachus; species Odontomachus brunneus. The sequence continues at coordinate 1,832,872 of NW_022639461.1, read as the reverse complement.
TTTTCGTCGGAATTCTCTTTTCAATGTTACATCCTCAGCTGAACGTAGGATATTCAGGTCTCTTTAATTTTTCTAATTTAATAAAGTTGACACTGCCGAAAGTTTACCGGGCTGGCGTTTCGCGTGAATTATGCGCGCGCTGTTTCGCCGATAGGAAAATCCTCAGAGAGGAATGAGTTACGAGCCGCAGTTCTCTGTGTTGTTGATATATTATTCAGTTTTAAAGAGATCGTCCTGTTTGAACTACTCTCGTGATATTCTATTACGGCAGGTTCGCCCCGTGGGATTTTATCCCGCGGAACTAGAATCGCCAGCGCGCAGAGCTCGCCTGCGAGCCGGAGTCGTTATTGCTTACACCGCGCTACATAATTTCTATTTTCTATTCACATCGGAAGCTTGTGGAACATTCACACAAATGGGCTCCCCGAAATGTGCCTGTGTAGATTGCTCCCGCAAGACATCACTCAAAAAAATGTTTCACTAGTCCTGGTAGAATTCCGAATGTCGCGCATGAAATTTATCGCTGTTTTTTGTATCTGCTAGAAAATTGTCTGCGGTACGTAGAATTTACAGCAGCGGCACATTTTAGCGGAGTACCTGCTGGCAAATTTAGGTGGGCGCGAGGATGATGCATTCGTTTGGCCTCTCGTCGCTAGTCCTTTTTTGTCCATCGCTTTTGTAAGAAGTGTGTGACTGGGCTTAATCTGAATGAGGGTCACGGAGATATTTTTGCAGACAATTCAGATAGAAATTCCATCATCTGTATTGATTAAACATCCGAAGTACATCCGATATCGCAGTGCTTGCTTGCTCATTTATCTGTCTTAGCTAATTTCTTGTATCTAGATCATTTTCGCTGTAACCATTCTTTTCTGATCGCTGTTGCAACTCGCAAGTGACTAGTTTTCTTGTCCTACGCAATATATCGTATATCGTTTTGCGTGTAAATGAATTGATATCGTCGCTTGGATCGGATAATGTGTAATTTTAGATTTCGTCAGGTACGATGGAACGCTTTATTTTTGTGTCATTATGATTTTACGAAGCAATGTGTACGTTTGATTTATGGTCCTCCGCCAGCCTTCGTGTCGTTTTATAAAATTGAGGAAACGAAAACAAGTTCGTCTCATTTTATCCGAAAAATCTGAAATTTCCTACCACACGACCAATACGTGCGACGTACATCAAATTGCAGCCGAATTTCATGTTGCGAATTACGTTTCCGCGCAAAATTTCAATATAATCCTCCCATCGATCGTCCCCTTTAATTGCAAAAACCATTATCAGTCGCAGGAAGAGCAGTTATCGCAGCGTTGTCCTGTTTGAGGGACGACAAAGTACGCTTGATCCAAACGCTGTTGCAATCTATTGCTGCAACTAATTGTTGCAAGGAACATCAACGTGGAACGTGATTCCGCGCGACTAGAGAGCTATTTAAAAGAGAAACTCCCACGGAATTGTCGTTAGTTATCCGGTGTAATCTTTGCGAATGCGATTTGAATGGGGGATAGTTTACTTAAATCTTTTGTTTTTTTTTCGCGGGCACCCGCTACGATCGATACAATACCGCGGAGACTCGCCGATGTTATTTCATCCGGTCATGATATCCCATTACGAAAACTTTTTCCGTCGAGCTCTTGTTAAGCGCATGTGGAACACGCGTGAATGTGTGTGCATGTACGCGTACGTATGTTGCATATCGTTTTACGAGTATACCGTCGTGTTCTTCCTGTATTTCCGCAACACGCCTGACGTAATTGTGCCGCACTAACAAGACAGGCTTGCTATCGTTCGGAATCTTGCGAGCGGGGCATGGGAGGAGGGCATCGCGATTTAACTACTTCTAATTTACATTTCGCCAAATTGTTCCGCTCCTCCGCCGCGACGTTTCTGCAAGCGTGACTAATCGAGTACAACTTCCGAGCATGAATTGTCGTCCTCGCGACAATTAGGTAGCGAGAATACATGCGGAGACGCGACGTGACGAGCGGCACAGAGATAGATACGGAAAGCAAATCGAAAGGTTGACCCTATTTCTCCGCCTCCCGAGGACGGTGTACTCGGGGTTGATGAAGTCGGACCCAAATTCGTCTTTAGACGAGAGAGTCGCGACATCATTTCGGAAACGGTGTCGTGCGAGTAATCGGCGACAAGTGACGGAAGAGCAACGCGATACTTCGCTGCCGCCGCTTCGGAACTCGCCGCGCGCTCGCCGGCGTTTGTAATAAAAAGCCGTCGTTAAAAAAAAAAAAAAGACGGGGACAAAACGGGAAGTAAAACGCGGGCGAAAGATAAGCGGATAGTTGTTCGGAGATTGTGTTGTCACGGAAGTTTCCGTCGGGCGCGGCATGGAAAAAAAGAAAAGAAAAGAAAGGAAGAAAGAGAGTAAGAGGAAAGGACAGCTAAAGCCCCAGAAAACGGTTGTTTGCGAGGGACGAAAAAGTTCTTATTACGGCGGGGCCGTAATCGCATTGCGTAATTGGAAAGTATACCAGCGGCGTGCGCAGGGAAATTCGGTGTAACGCTTTATGATAACTTAATCCGCATGGAGATGGGAAGAAGCAATCGCATTATCGCGATGTAATTATATAAATTCCAATTACGCAAATTGCCGCCGCCGCCGCCGCCGTCGCCGCGCGGAACAATTTTCCTCGCGAAGGTGCAAATTGTTCGCCGCGCGTAAAACAGCGACAAGATTATTGGATATCGGCGTGAGAGAGCGGCCCGATATTCCGCTACCGCTGTGCCGCGTCGCCGATCGCGAATCCATTAGCGATCGCGCGCGAGGATACCGTGAATTCCGCTCGTTCTCGCGAAATCGTCGAGACGACAGGAGCCACCGTCGCCGGTTGGATCGCGTCGACTGGGGGTAAGCTTCGCTCGTGACATCGCTCGTAGATAGTAGGTAACTGAGCGAACTAGAAGAAGAGACGAGTCCAGGGAAGAAAGAGGAAAAAACGACCACAAGAGGGAAGAAAGGGGACAGAAGCGGCGTAGTGAGATCTCTTGGCAATTTGTCTCACCCTCTCTTTCTCTTCTTCCTTTACCCTCGCGCGACCCGCTCTCTATCTCTCCTCCTGTTTGCATCCCTCTTCTTTCTCTGTCTGCATGTCTCTCTCTCTCTCTCTCTCTCTCTCTCTCTCTCTCTCTCTCTCTCTATCCTCCTCCTTCTCTCTATCTTTCTCTCTCTCTCTCTCTCTCTCTCTCTCTCTCTCTCGCGCGCTCTCTGCTCTAGCGGGGTAGTGACTATCGATCCAGCGGGGGCCCTTCACAGGGTGTGGTTGTGTTGCCCGTCGTCGCGACGCCTCCGCCCCCACTTTGTCCTCTTTCCTCTTTTGCCAGTCAGATCGAAATACGTTCGGCACGTGGCCCGTACTTCGGTGCACGCGCTTTACTTTGCAAAGTCGGCTGGTCGCTGGCTGTTGCTCGTCTACCGGTCCGTCCTCGTCGAACCACCGGCCTTGGGCGGTTCACGTGACTAGGACACGCGACGGCGAAGTCAGCAGAGAATATTTTACGAAGCGCGCCGCGCTACCGCGGGGACTTTCGTCGATTGCTACGCGAGTTGATTTCGCGGAGATAAAAGTCGCGACCGAGGGTTGCTGAATACTCATCTTTCTCTGTGAATTCATGAATGCCCCGATACAGCGATGCACACCCCATGTTTTTAATACCGTTATTTTATTACAGTTTTTTATGCCACCGCTTGTACTCGATTCCTCTATTTCCCCCTTCTTTCAGATCAAATTTTTTTTGCTCCAAGCAATCTTCTGCCTCTCTCTCTCTTTCTCTCGCTCTCTCTCTCTCTCTCCGAAGTAAATTAAGTTTCATTCCAGACCGTTTGTCGTGTATTACCTCGTGTGTGTTCATAGCGGTTTTATTCTCTCCCGCCGCCAGAAAAATAACATTCTTGAATATTGAGGAAACTAATATTGCCTCTTCGGGTAAAATTAAGAAGAGAGGTTCATGCCTCGAGGTTCGTGGATCGTGAAATTCGACGCCTCAGGTATCGATAATCGAGTCTGCGATCTCAAAATTTAGACTGTGCGACCTGAAAGTCGCAGTCCTCGTAGGATGTACAATAAGAATCGTTATATCAACTGGAGAGCTTCATTATCGCATCGCACGACCTAATACACGCGCGTAACTTTGCTCGTAGCAAATTAACTGGAACAAACTCGCGGTGAATTATTTGTACAATAGCACGGAATTTACTCTCATGTTGTATTCATTCACGGTATCGCTGTACTTTACACAACGCGACCGCAATCCGGATAGTATGAAATATTGTTTAACCCGCGTAGAAATGTTTCAATTATCGCGTTGCGAATTCTGGGGAACAGAGAGTGCGCGCAGGGAGGAAGGGAATTAACGTGGCGGCCTCGACAAGCGGAGAAAGAAATATTGGGAGACACAGGGTGGGTGGGTGGAAGGGGGAATTCTCGCAAGCTGAAAGTAACGAGCGGAAAGTAACGAAAGTAACGGGCGGAAATAATGAGCGACTTAAGTATCGTTACGATCGTGCTTGTAATCGCGAAATGGTTCGCACGACACACGTGGCGGTACACGGCACTCACTGTATGCCGGGAGACGGGGGGGG
>NW_022639461.1:1827509-1828243 GCF_010583005.1 Odontomachus brunneus | reverse complement strand
GGGGGGGGGGGGGGGGGGGGGCAATTTTAACCTACTTAGAAAAGTGATCTCGCAGCCGCAACGAAAATAATCTGTTACTACTATGTGAATTCTGCGTACCACAATTTTCTAGCAGATACAAAAAACAGCGATCAATTTTTGCTGCGCCATTTAGAATTCAACCTGGACCAGCGAGACGTTTTTCTGAAGAATTGAGTGTAACCCAATCTCAAGAATCCAGCCATCCATTCCCTTTCCGAGCACGCTCTCTCTCTGTCACCGGTGTCACGGCACATGCGACAGAGCGTATCAACGCAAATATCTCGGCTGCATCTGCATGTGCGATAGCGCCTTAACGGATCGGTGTGCACGTTTGCACGCGGCGGACGCACGTAGCCCTGAGCTGTGTATACAGGTGTCCAATGGAGATTACAGTATGACATGTTTGAGGGATTTTAGAGGAAGCTACTGGTGAATACTGAATAAATAGCGAGCTGCTAAATACCAAACGGTGTCGCGAAAGTTAACTGGATTACAATGCTATTCGCGCATGATAATGTAAACCCAATAGCGCGTCGCATGTTATTTCCTAGCATTACTATTATTATTACTATTATTATTATTATTATTATGACATGATCTGTCGCGGTGTCGCAAATTACGCTGCGATATTACATCTATCGAAAGGGAGATTGATAGATTGAGAGATAGATAGATAGATAGATAGATAGATAGATAGATAGATAGATAGATAG
>NW_022639461.1:1809962-1827128 GCF_010583005.1 Odontomachus brunneus | reverse complement strand
GAGAGAGAGAGAGAGAGAGAGAGAGAGAGAGAGAGAGAGAGAGAGAGAGAGAGACGGAGCACTGTGTGGGATTTTCGAGCTATACAATTTTATATCGATTGGTAATTGCGGGCGAGATGATTATAATCTAGTACAATTATCATCTCTCAATTATCATGCATAGGATTAACTGCGATTCCTATTTGGATAGTTTAACGAGATGAACGTGGGCGACATTTAACACGTTCGTTACCGACATCACATGTGTATGACAACTGTAACGACATTTTCCTTTGTATATTCCCGTGTAAATAAACCAGATGTGTTTTGCACAATTACACGAAAACAAATGTAATGCGGAGAAAATTCCCCAAATAACCTGTAGCAGCGAATTGTGTGTGTTAATTCTCAGTCTGCGATTAGATCTGTGATTGAGAGGAAACACTACGAGACAAAGAAGAAAAGAATATTTTTAGAAATTCTTTTTAAGATAAAGGTACATTTTTAAAATAATAATTTTACATAGTAGTTTTGGTAAATATCTTCAAAAGTTTTTCATATTGTTTACTTAGAACATATGTTTACGAGCTAAGTTCTGTAAGATAAGTCATCTGTCGAAAAACACGATTGCTTTTGAACAGTTAGCTTAAAGTCAATGAAATAAAAATTTCTAGAAACTACATAAAAATAGTTTCATTTATACGCGGGGAGAGTTTTTTTTAAAGAAAGCTTTGTTTTCACGAAATGAGACAGATTTTGCAAGAAAAGATTAGAAATTTTTGAATCGTCGATATTTTGTACGTTTCACAGCGAGTTTAAAAAAGGAAAAACGAAAAACCCGTACATGCGAACGAAGAAAATCCGATTACCAAGGGTTAGCCGTAAAGTAGATGTCAATCAGATCGATAGCTCTCTAAATATCTCCCGGGCCAGCTCTCGAAAGATGGTCTCGCGAGACACGCGTCTAAAGTTACCCCCCCAGTGCTCTACGCGCTTTTCGACACAACGCGCTTCGCAAAATCTCCTCTATAACTTCATCAATTTCCAACCAATCCTCCGACAATTTTCCAAAATCCTCCCAGAAAGTGTACGATGAAAGAAATCGATTTTTTCGACGTTTCCACCCGTGGTGCTCTCCCTTAAAAGTGTTTACTTTTCGGTGACGCAGTGCCTCGTACAGTACGCACGCTTGATCGGCTTGTATTCATTGCTTTGAGATTAGATAGGCATTTGCAAATTACGGTCGATAGTGCGGTTTGTAAATTACGGCGAGTCAAAGAGTCGTCAGTCAGTCGGGTAAATAGATTGCTGTCAACGCGAATTATGAGAAACTTGAATTACACAGGATGCCATATCGATCCCGCGAGAGATTGTAGTTAGCGTTTGGTAGCTTGTAATATGTTGTTTAACGCGACAGTTGACAGATCGCAACAGAGCGCAGGCAGACTCTCGGTTTGCGCGCGGGCGCATCGATTTGTCGTATTTGTTAACGAACTTATTTCGCGGGAAAGAGGAGGAGAGGTTCGCGAAGGAGGAGGTGACTTGGCATTAAGCGAGAATAAGGTTAATAAGATTCTATTCTCTTTCATATCGATTCGACGATCTCTCCGCGCGTAGCGTAATCTTACTTCTTGCCGTATATATTAACGTGGAATGTTTGTTACATCGCAACTTTTTAATTCTGCCCTCGAGTCTATAAATCATAAATACGTAATAGAGGTGAAATAAAATAAAACGGAATTGATAATAATAATAATAATAATAGAATACGTGGAAATAAATAAAACATAATGGCTGAATTGTGTTGATGATTTTTGAACGCGCGACACGTCGGTGCTACAGTCTGTATAATTACTCGGGGGCGTTGTGTAAATGCTCCGTGGGAATTACCGTGACGCGTACGCATCCAGCTCGTGGAAAAAATAACACGGCGAACCGTCTCCCGACGGATAATATTAGGCAGGATAAAGAATATTAGTCCGGATACGACTCACTCGTGTTTGAGATTGCGGCCAGGAAATATCTTCGCACTGTTTTATTAGAGATTTCATTAGGCGCCCCGCTGATCCCTCGTGTCATAACGGCAGAATCGTGTTTGAGCCGCGCAGAGGTTTGCGGCTCAAGTTGCAACATCGTTAACGAACGGAGGGCTTCGCGGTCCTTAACGATACAAATTGAGTTCAGAAAAATTCGCGCTCGATTGATCGCAGCAGCACGATACACGATGCAATACGAGACAATGTTAAATTCACATAGAAATTCGCAAATGGCTATCTTTTTTCTGGTACTTTGAGCATTGGAAAGAAGCTCTCTTCTTCGACAAATTTTTACTTCTCGCGACGCTCTTCTTCACAAATTGAAAAATAGATTAACATCTTATTAGACATGTACGTTACCGTCTCGATCGCTCGTCGTTATACAAACTACTAGCACGGCGCGATGAGAGTTTACCTTCCCTCCCTCACTGCATCCCTCCCTTCTTCTCTGCCTGTCCCTATCGCCCGTTTAGATCCCCATTCCCTATTTCAAGCTATCCATAAACCACGATCCGAAATTCCGCAGCGCCGCGGCTTATACGCGCAGGCTGATATCGTGGCGTCCGCAAAACCGTAAACAGCCCTTAAACGCACCCTTAATCCTCATCCACCGGGGCTTATATTCCCCTTCCTCTCGCCGCGCGTCCACAGGGATTGCCTTTATAAATATCTCAATCTTCTGCTCGCACCGCCACGCCGACAGGCTGATCGACCGACACGATGGTGCATTTGCCTTCTTGCTAGGGCAAAGATTTCGCTCGTTCCTTCGTCTCCACGGCATTCCGCTATTCGACTATCGATGCTACTTAAATCCTCCAATTATCATTCCTTATATACGCTCCTGTACAGAGTGTCAGATAATTCGCTACGGAGCCATGGTGTACAGGTAGATTAGACTCTAGCATTTTGCAAATAACTATGTAGAATTTTAAGTTATTAATTGAAGAAGATTGATGAAAGTTTGCACGCGCGGTAGTCCACCAGTCTTTTACGATTATTAACTAAAAAATCTGTGTGTTATTTGCAAAGTGGTACATATTGGGGAAAGAAAGTAGTCAAGTTTATAAGACGTTGCTCGAACGAACAAAATTCGTTTAAACAAACGTTTGGTCGATTGAACGAATTATATCGTTGCTGTGACGAGAATTATCAATTGATTTAATGATTGCGATTCGGTCGGTGGCTATTCTCTAAAATTCTTGGGATGAAATTTCACTCGAAGAATGGCAATCGAGTCACTCGAGTTATTTTTCATTCCCATCGAGAGAATTTTCTATTCTGAAACGTTGAGTGGATATTTTCACTCGAAATTGAAGAGTGAATCTGATGCGTTCCACCGCCACGGGAACTAATTCACTCCAGTCGATTGAAACGTACGCTCATATGGAGTCAGAATCCATTCTAATTTTTAGCGAAACGTTCACTCTTGTGATTTCGAGCGGCAGTATTTCCACTATTGCCTCGAAAACGAAAGTACTGCCATTTTTCAGTTCAAGAAATTCAACGCGTATTGTTATATTAACACGTAATTTATTTAATAGATGCAATAGATACTTCTTTGAAGGCGGGTGACCGCCGATTTTGTCGATCCAACTGTTTGTTTTTCTCAGTGCAAAGCTTGCTTCATTAGTTTGATTAAATCTACACAAAATACACGATGGCAAGCGTTGCTGCATGTATAATGCGCGACCGCTCAACGATCTTTTTAATTAATAACTGGAAATTTTGCGAGATTGTTTGCAAAATGGCAAAGGAATTTTTTTTCCATTTTGATCTACCATATTTATACACCGTAGCTGCGTAGGGAATTATCGGACATTCTGTATTATATCTAAGTAGCAGTTGAACTCATTCATGAATTGATGAGTATTTGATCGAAATTGTGGCGCGAAGGAGGTACGGAAGCGTGAATATAATAAAGGATAACTGTCGGAATATTTGACAGGGGACAAATTCGGAGGAAACAACTCCCGTAAAAACAGTTCAGCGATCCCGCACTCACCGCGGTTGGAGAAATTTTCAGCGCGGTCGTACTTACGAATTCCGGATTGCGGGCTCTCGGGAATCCGCTTTTCGAAATTGCGCGGACTTGTTGATCTTCTAGATTCCTATACTCCCTAATCTACGGATCCCGAGCTTATTCCGAGTTTTCCGAATCGTTGCGTCTGCCGATCCGCCGGAGTTCAACAGCGAGTCGTTGGCATTCGAACTTTTCAGTCTGACTGCGATCGTTTGTCCCTTGAGGCATTTCGCCGGCGAAGATTAGCAAAGAGCGCGTACGCGCGACGTCGAACGAAAATGAGAGAAAGGGAGCGAGAAAGAAGAAAAAGAGAAAGAGAGAGAGAGAGAGAGAGAAAGTGAAAGAGGGAGAGGGAGAGGTGGTCCCCGGACAGCCGGCGTAACGCGCACGACGCGCACTATTAAGCGCACCGAGAGGCAAATCCCTTAAGCCAATTTACGTGGCTAACTCGACTCACGATCTTATCCCTCCCGGCAATGGCGACGGATAATGACGAAAAAATGCGGTAAGTACTAGCGGCATCACCCCCTTCTCCTTGCCCTTCCTCTCTCCCTCTGACCGACCCACCCTTCTTCCGTTCGTCCTGCGAGGTCCTTCCTTTCTTTTGTCGTTGCGACCGACTGCCGTGGGTGCTACCGAGGGTAGCGTTTTCATTCCCCGAGTGACGTAACCTATTAAGAGCGGGAGGGGTGAAAAAAAAGTGGGCGAGCGAATCTTCGGGCTGTACGGCCACGGTCATCAATCTTCATGGCAGACCGGAAGGTTTTCTAACGCGCTCGTGCTGCGTAAAACGCTTTTCCTGAGGGGGCGGCACGACGTTGTGCGCCTGTCGCCGGAGTAGTATCATAATTATCGTTCGAACGGATCGGTGTGAACACGGACGATTCATCGTGAGCCATTAGGGTTAGATCGATAACGATAGAAAGGGAGATGTGAGAGAGAGTTAGAGAGAAAGAGAGAGAGAGAGCCCAACATTGTGAGTGACCGTATCGTAAAGAGATGAAAGTGCGTGGGAACATTTGCGCTGCGCGTCTCGGGATTGCAGAGGATACGAGTTGTGTTGCGAGAAGCGCAAAGCACGCATTTTTCAATCAAAGTGTCTTGTTGTATAAGTGAGAAGACCTCCTCGCTCGAAGTGCAACCGCGTGCAGGCGCGCGGCGCGGCCTGACGCGACTTCCCTACAGTTTCCCCTTCGCTTCATCATTATGCAATGCCAAATTACCTGCCATATGTCGCCGCGAGTTTGAAATTTTGAAACACACAGCCGGAGGTATTACATCGTGTGATGTGTAAATGAAGGAGCACGAGTTTCGAGGGCGAACGGATGTTTGACGAGCGCGCTAATAAATCTGCGCTAATGAATTGAAACGGAGAGAAAATATCTTCATATCGTTGCGCACACCCTCACAAAGTGAATCAATGAAACATTATTGAAAGCAATGAATATACACTGATTTGCGGTTATAAGTATAGCACTGAAATTATTCATGACTGATATCAGTGACTATTCACTAATTCACTTTAAGAGAGCATGTTACGCCGGGGAACGAGACTTTAATTAAGTGTAATGGAAATTCTCTACAGCAGCGAGAGACGCGTTTTCGTAATCGCGTGTGAGCAAAAGAAGAAAAAGCAACGTTCTATGTGCGCTGGAAATTAGAATTTTTTTTAAAGAGGAAAACAAAAAAGCCCCTATTGAACGAGGGGGGAAATTGCTAAAAATATACACTTTCAGCGAACTGTTCGTTTTCTCTTTCAAGTAGCTTCTACATGCTTCTCTCCCCCTCGAAACCTCCCCCTCCCATGCGAGATTTCTAAAATTCACGTTTACTCCCACTCGTGCACGCGTAAATATTGAATGGCGCCTTATATTTGGCGCTCGTCAGATGTGCGTTATAGTATAGTGTTAAATATCACAAAAGACAGACAGATAGAGAGAGAGAGAGAGAAAGAGAGAGAGGGAGATGAGAAGCTGATGGCGTAGGTGGGGCTAATCTTGAAGGACCTAAGTAAACCGCTTCTAATGGATCCTGTCACTGGGCTTCAGGTTGCCCACGTTTTGTGTACTTCACTCTGGCGTACCGCACAGTGACGTTAGTAATGGGGGAATCGAGTGTGAAGGTCGACAGAGAGTGTGATAGTCGAGGTAACAACGTGCGGCTTCTGCGAGGTCGTCGTAGGAATCTTCGGGAAATTAGGGAGAGAACGTTGCTAAGGAGCGTCGCGAAAACTGACCGAACCGACGTGACGTTGTCGCGACCTCTTTCCGGCCACCCTCGACACGTTTCTTTTGTCCTATTATTCACGTGCTCCTGATAATCGCAAGAAGATTGTCGCGAGCTCAATAACAGCGGCAGGGAGCACGTCGGTTATTTCGCGTGTCGAAAAACGTGCCGATATATAACGTTATCCCGAACTGGATCGCTCAATCTTCGAACTTGCGCCGAAACTCGAAAGTCGCTCGCGCACAGAGATGCACAAGTATCGCGGCGAAAGCGACGGGTACGTGCTATGCATCAGGAAAGACGTGCATAGCAATCAGAGTTTGTTTAAAGTTGCGGAAACCGAGAACGTCGCGACCGCGTGCCCAAACTCGACGAGTTTTCGAAGCCCCGTTCCCTCTCGCGGTAGCGTCCATCCTCAAGGATTTAGCGCTCGCTCCAAATCCGCAGGAATTTTCGACCGACACGGAGCACAGTGACACTGACGCGTTTATAACGAGCCGCCTGATGGATTGTGAATTAGCAAAACGTACCAATTCGTGTACCTCGCTTGTTGGCAGTTGCATTGTTCCGAGATACAACAGCGCGACCGCGATAGCAACGCAAAAGAATCGCGGAGAACAACGATATCACCGACCAAAAATTGAGAGAAAGAGAGAGGAAGAGATAGCGGGTGATATATCGGGCGCTCTGGGAGGATTCCCTTCGGGCGCAGTATAAATTGTACGCAGTACAATTAGGGGTTTGATCAGAAAAGTTACAAAAAGATAGGCCTGTAATCATAATAGAGAGCACACTGAAGTAAATATAAAAAATTGATCAAGTAATGCTGTTGACAAGAAGTAATATTGCCTTAGTCGATTATTCTTACTAAATGGATGAGTCTATCATATACTTGACTTGTGCTTCTCAACATCTCATATAATCTATATGTATCAAATAGAATGTCTGTAGGTTTCCTATTAACTACTAAACCCTTTGATCGTTCTGTATCAAATTTTACATAGTTATCCTCGAGGATCTTGCGGGAAATATAGACTATATGAAATCTAGACAGCCTATTCCTTTCCTTTGTGATAATTTAAGTTTAGACATTCCAAGTATAAGAAGCTCAGGCAATGTCGGCCAATCTAGTTACAAATACGTCGATGTTGATACGTTATTGGCAAAAAAGTACAAAAACAAGTCAATATGTTACGTAAGCAAAAGGAAAGCTAGAATAACAAAGGAAAAGAAAAATTGATTTGTTATTAAGTTAAATCATGTTTCAAGATGTTATCCAGCTGGATCGCCACCTAGACCAGAAATTTATTCTGATCAGACTGTGATCTTGATCACTGAATTTAATTAGCATCAGGTTTGTACTAGGTGATGTTATCGGGTCCAAATTATTGATGAGATCCTAATTATTAGCAATCCTCATTATCAATAAGGTTCTGATTACCACGCTGCGTTGCATCACTTATCAGAGCCCGATTGCATCATCTTCTACAAACCCGATAACTGATCAACCTGATCAGGACCATGAGATTTTCTAGTCGGGATGTACTCCTCGCTCTAAAAGGAAATTATACAAGACAGATCAGACGTGGGATTAATCCGAATTTGGAGAAATGCATCAAGATCACGTAATTTGCAACTCGGCTTTCCGCCGAGGATATTTTTAATAAATATCTGTGTCAACATTTCTGTCGGAGACGCATATCTATCGTCACGTTCCTCAAACAGCCGGCGATTTCGACGACCTCGTCGGTCTCGAACGACTGCCTGTAGCTAGAATCCTCATCAACAAACTTCCCCGTCGTCGAATTACCGTCGATCCTAATAAGGCCCCATCCCCATTGACACGAGGTAGGCAAAGGCATCCGGGGCGTGGCTGTGGGAGTAGTGCCTCGAGGTGGCTTGCTTCGGTAAAGGCATCGGCGGCGTCGTGCCTCTTCGACGATTCATCCCGCCGTCGCGACCCTTTGTGAAACGGCCCGTTATTGACGCCCCTTCCTATCCAACCCCCTCGCACTCTCCTACATCCCCTGCTCGCTTGCCGCCCGGCCCGGCGCGTCTCACGACGTGAGACGGCATATATATCGCGCACATATCTTGAACTTGGATCTCCGGGATGACGGGTGCAGATATATTCGATCGTGGATAAGGAATTCTATCGTTCCCTAATCCCATTCGGCCGAGTATTAACCCCCGGCGCCAGTGAACGTCGTTCCTTTCCACGAACTAACGTAGCCCCGAGCTACAGTCGTATGAATTTTCCCTTGTTTGCATTTACGCGACCGATAGCCGCGTTTTAGGTTGTAAAAGTAAGCGTTTCCCCAAGGAGGGTGACTGACGGTTCTTGACGTAGGAGCGCGGCAGTTTTCCCTTTTTCCACCCCCCGCGAGATAGCTTTCGAATATTTCGATTCTAATTCCGTCCATGTATTTTTGCGCGGACGCGTCTAACAAGTGTGACTCGAGGGCTGCAGGCGTGACTTGAAAAATATCGAGATAATTAGAGGCACGCTCGCGCGCAGAGAGAAAGAAAGAGAGAGAGAGAGAGAGAGAGAGAGAGAGAGAGAGAGAGAGAGAAGCGTCACGCGCCGTTCGCAGCACATTTTTTCACGGTAACGACCTGCCATACGTGGCACACACGGCCGGCCCGTAAATAACTCTCGACGCCGCAACCATTCATCGTTTACGCCGTCATGCTTACCTTCCGCGGCGTCGCCGGGTCGCGATCGGTCGAGGAACGAAATTTTCCCGTCGATGTAACGCTGCGGAGTTACACTAAAGCAGTCTAAAGGTCCGTCTACAATGGGACTCGCATTAAAACGTAAGCAATAAGCAAATTGACCAACCACAGTCGATAATAACCAACTGTGATATGTCAATTTGCTTACTGCTTACGGCTTACTGCTTACGTCTGCTGTCAATCCCATTGTAGATGGTCCTTAATGCGACGGCGGCAATTGAACGCAAGTGCAACGATTTCGTTAGGAAGGAGGGGACAAGCGTGGCTGGGTGGCTGACTGAGCGGGTGGGATGGTCGGGCCGGGATCGAGGGGTAAGTTCGGAAAACGAAGGACGAGGAGTCGAGAGGGACAGGAGGACGGCGGCCTGAAGATATACCGCACGGTCGTCTACGATCGAGCCATCAAATTGTCGCAGTGCGGTAGTGGTGTAGGCAGAGGTTTAGTCAGCCGGTCGGTCAGGCTGACTAGGTGGTGCGGGCCGCGTCTACTGTCAGCAGCGCTGAAAGAGCGAAAGAGAGGAACATCGAAAGGGGGTGGTTGACAGGGGCGCGCGCGGGAGGGTAACGTGAGTGGCTACCAGAGAATCGTCGCTTACGATCGCAGCTTGTTTCCGTCGATCTTCCTCTCTTCGACGGCATTCCAACGGCGCTCTCTAACAATTCTCCCCTTGTCTCTCCCTCGCCCCCGCTTTCTGGCTCTCCTTCCCTGCCTCCCTTCCTTTCCCTATCTCTATCTGTTCCGCCGTTTCCGTTACCGCGCCCTGGCTGCTCTCCTCCGCGTCTCCTTCGCTCCACTTCCATCTCTTTCCACGCCCCAGGTACTCCCCGCACAAGCCTGCCTCCTTCTTGTCCTCCATTCTCGTCGCTCTTACCTCCAATCTCCACTCCATTTCTCTCCTCTCGAGCCTCCACTCGACTCCCAAATACTGCAATTTCAGCCTTGTCGCCACTACGGCACTTCAACTACGAAATGATAAATTCCTAGCCCGTCTCTGCCCCCCGCCTCGTCCCGTCGTTCCTTTCCCTCCGTCGGCAACTCTATGTCGTGTCCTCCGCGCTCGCGCGGGCCGCGTCGTCCCCGTTTCGCCGGCAACCACTCCGTGTTTCCAGCGCGGTTAAGCTTGTTCGCTCAATTGACTCGATTGACTAAATTACTGCCTTCATAACGACGTTTCTTCGCCTCTGTTATCCCTGTGCGAAAGACCGCTGTTGTCACACGTTGATCGAACTGCACGTCAACTTTTTTCATCCTAGTACCAGCAACGCGATAAACAACGCGACGACCACTCCCGGCCTTTGATGAGAGGCCGCTTCATCTGCAGGAATCTTTGAGAGAGAGAGAGAGAGATTCACGTGTCGCGTTTATTCGCGATTATACCGCGTTATACGGTTGCGAGCTGTTTACCGTTGTTTATATTTATGAAAGGCGAGACTCTACATGGTCGAACGGGATGCTTCGTGACAACGAGCGCACTTTTTCTCGATCAGGAGCATCCTTGCGAGTACTCGCGAACACAAATATGTGTTTTAGGAAAAACAGAAGAAAAGAAGGAAGGGGCAGACCTGCTTAATATCCCTGGAGAAGATATACGCAAACTACCGAAACTTTGATCTCCTCCGGCTTGTTCGACGAGTTTAATCGGCGGGATGCTAGCTCGATAGGCGAATCGAGGTTAAACGAGGCTCCGTCCTCGAACGAACAGTCGGAACTTCCGGGTAAACAGAGAATGGGCCGGAGGTTCCCATTCGGATCGATTAACCGATATAGCTATGTGTGCACACGCGACAAGAAGAGAGAGAGCGAGAAGGGATAATCGGAAGAGCATAAGGCGCTACGAAGGATGGAGAAGGTGGATGGAAAGGAGAGGCGGAGGGCGAAGACACGAGCGGCAACGAGCTCTCGTAAGGATGAAGATATGCGAAAATAGGGAGGAGGGAAGGAGAGTAAGGAAGGGCGAATGTCTAGTAACTACTGGCAGCACAGCGCGAAATCCCATGCTGCTAGCCGTTTTCAGAAAGCCCATTAACCCATTTGCTGCCTGTTTACCCGAGGCACTTTATGTCACCGATATGTACCTGAATTCGCACTCATCGAATACGTGCCACTGCTATGAAACTATTAAGCCGCCGGACGATCGTCCTCGTATTTCGCGGCTTGGTTTCATTAGACTGGCGTCAGGCGCAAATATTTGTCGAAAACTCAGGAAGCAATAAGATCTTTCGTCGCCGGAGGGGAGAACGCGACAGAGGGCGAAACGGGGTGAATGTGCTCGAATAAGCGAAACAATAATCCTGAAGCAGATAGCGTTTCGTGTGATATTAAGAAAATCTACCGTTCTTAAAATATCAGCTGTGTGAATTTTCGCAGAAGAGAAGGAGAGATAATTTATTAATATCCTAGAATACGTTTCTTAGGATAATGCAGGTGATGAGGTATCTTAGCATTTTAACGGCAATGTAAATCAAGCAGAAAAAGAAAATGTTGGCAAGAGATTACTAAACAAACAAAACACAACAGAAACACTAGAAAAATAATTTGAAGCCGTGCAGCTGATAACAAATACAGAGGGAGAGAGAATGCGTCTAAATTTCTTATATTATTCAATCCTTTTGTCCTTATATCATTCAATCCTTCTATTGGACTTATTTAATTTTAAATTCCTCCATCGCGTGCGTAAAGTTCCTCGTTTTGAAAGTTTTGGAACTTCTTTAATGTTCGAGTCCCACGGATCTTCGCGTTTCTTAAGCTTTTGTTCCTCGGAACATTGTTACCAGTGTAATAAATAAATGTCAGTCAACGGGCCGTAGTCGATGTGCGCGCTCTAATGAAGAAAAATGGAAGCGCCCGCTCGATTCTTATCGCGATACCGCACATTCGCGCCAATACCGTATTCCGAACGTAACTAGGGTCCGCATAATGCACCGCCGCCTAATCGATATTCCTGGCGAGAAATAGTTCCCATATACCTCTTTATGCCGTCGATACGCCGGCGGGGCGTATACGGAGGCGCGCGAGCGCGAAGTTCCTCACGCGTCTGTATATCCCGCGGAACGCGTAAGTTCTGGAAAATTTAGTGAGCCCCCAGTGAGACGACAAATCTACTTTTCATGCGTCGGGAAGACGGAAATGTATCGCGGCGCAGGAAATCTGACTTTTGAAATTCCGCGAACGGCCTCGCCATAAATTCGGCGAATGTGCCTGATATATTTATAGATATATACGGGTAACGCGTATAGGATTGCGCGAATCCGTATCACGCACTAAAGTTATTCTCGTAACAAGTTTGCGTTCAATAAGTCAGACGTACATTCTGATTCACGGTACGTTGCACGTGCGCGCGCTCGCTCGTCCGTCCGCGTACGCTACCCGCGGATTTCATCGTACGCGACCGATGTGTGTGTGTGTGTGTATTATTATGGTAAAACGCCATCACGGCGTGACGAGTACCATATGATGCGAACCGCGGTACGCATAAAATTGGAGCTAGCGGAGTTGTGTGTACGTGGCGCAGAATATTTTGATTAGCGGCGCGAACATCTCTCTCTCTCTCTCTCTCTCTCTCTCTCTCTCTCTCTCTCTCTCTCTGCTGGATATATGAAGGGCGAAATCCGATTCCGCGCCCGCCAGATACGTCATCGCCTGATGCCTATGAAAAAATAATGCCGCAGCAACGACTCAGTGGCTCGTAGAAGCCGAGGTTTCAATACTCGAAATCATTCCGCTCGACGCGACCTGTCTGTTTTTCGACGCAACATTCTATATTCGCATCTTCTATGTTCGAGGACTCCCGCATCCTTCGCCAGTTCCGCTGTTACTTACGCGTAATATCTCTTAATACCCACGGTCGATCCCGATCAGTTGCGTGATAAATATCGACACGGACTGTAACCATTTATAGGAGAGGACGTTGGCCATGAGAAGGGGAGACGAGTACGAGGGGCATGGTGATTTTTTCATGCAAGCGGGACGGCGCGACAGCACGGTGGGGGATAAGCAAACAGAGAAGCCCGGAGGGTGGTTCTGTCAGGCCGCCTCCATCAATCTTCGGCAAAGGGATGACGCTAATACCCACGGGGAAACGTCTTCGTGGTTCCTTTATCCATAGATAGAGCGTCCTGTATTGTGCATTAGAGGGTGTACGCCATCTGGATAAAACACGGGCCGATTCCGGATTCGATATGCGGACGCGTAAATTTATTCGCCTATACCCGAGAAGCTGTGGAGAGAGGGTTGAATTTGCGATCGTCGACGCGATCTCATCCTTTCCCACGGTCTGAACACATCTTTCCCGATGAAGTTAGAAGCGCGTCGAATGGCCACAATTGCGAACCACTACTCTCTTGTCGTTATGACAGAAGCCCAAGTGGCAAGTCAGGTAGGATCAAAGTCACGATAACATCCAAATGACGTAGCCATATATTCAGCATGTAAAATCGATACAATAGCAACAATAGCGAAAGCTACTTCAGTAGTTTTAGTTTAGAACGTTGTACTTTAGTTGCAGCGGCAAATTTTTAATTGTAGTAACAAATGCATAGTTTCGGCAAACTATGATTAGTTGTAGCAGTGAGATGCTTTTGTCCATGTAGCGCAATCGATTACCAGGCAAACCCGCAAGTAGTGGCTCGCGACAGCTTGACGCGTTCTTAGCTTCATCGAGGAAAATGTGTTCAAATCGTTTCTCACCGAGACGAGTGTACGTACGCACTTTTGCTCGTCGGATATCATTCGATTTAATCATTCGCAATTACGATCGCGCAATTGAGCTCGCGAGGCGGGCAGGAAGGAAACTTTCGGAGGAATCATTTAAGCGCCGTTCCATGAAATTAAAAGAATCTCGCAGATGCTACGTTCGCGCGTGGGAGGTAATGCGCGCCGGGTAGTCGCGACATGAAAGACGGCTACCGTAGAAAAATGGACTTTTCAACTTATTACTCCTAGAAGAGCAGATTACCCCTGATTGCGCTCGCCCGAGCACCCGTCATGAAGCGCGGCCGCCCGCGCGCGCCGGAGACAGAGACGGACGGTGAGGGAGAGCGGCAGAGGGATGGCGGCGGGGGGAGGGGGGGAGGGGAGGGCAGGGGAGCGCGAGGAGGGCAAGAGTCGCCTCGCGCGATTTATCAATTTCACGGGGACGAGCGAACTTTTTAAATTACATCGCGCTGATCAGCCTCGTCTTTCTCTCATTTCCCTTATCTCCTGTCTTCCTCTACCAGGCGCGCTGACTTCCTTCCCGGTCTTCCTGCCGGGTAATTTGCTCGACGACGCGTTGCGGAGGCAATAATTATTATGCATCAAAGGGAGAGCAACGAAGGGCTCGCGACTGCCGTTAATCTAGTTTATTTGTTCGGCGGGAAGAGCGACTGGGACGTGTCTCACGGCGATATGTGTACGCGTACGCGTACACGCGATCGCGTATGATCGCGTATGTGCGCCTTTTGAATCTCGCGCGCCTTCTCCCGCGCACGCGAAAATAGAGGAGCACATATTAATGCAACGACACGCGCTCCGGCGGAATCATATTTCGGCGTGTACGAGGGATTTCTTGCTGTCGAGGGAAAATCATAAATCGTGCGAGACGGTGCCTTATACTCGACAGTAAAGCTCGCAGATTCGCGTACTACGTTGTTGTGCATTTGTCTCGCGGGCGCGCGTGCGAGATTCGCCCGTCGCGATACTCAAATCTTAGCTAAACGAATTTCCAAGGAGCGTGTCTCGCCTCGGACGATGCTACGATTATTCTTATCCGTCATTCTCTCTCTTTCTCTTTCTTTCTCTTGCCTCTCGGATTATTACTCCTGGATTATTACGTCTGTTGACTCATGAATTTTACATCATTTATAATCCGATTAGCGACTTATTTCATTCTGATCAAGTTGATCGCAATAAATTATCCGGTTTGTACAAGGTGATGTTATCAAGATCCTGATAAGCAGCGTGGCAATCAGAACCTCATTAATGATAAAGATTATAAATAACTAGAACTTCACTCAACAATTAGGAGTCAATAACATAACTTATTAGTATCAAAGAGTTTGGGTATAAATTTCTACATAGAGAGAAAGAATTTTATAATAAAAATTATTCAAGGATTTTATAACCAAGAAACAGATTGATATTCTGCAGCAATTCACTATCTTTTCATTATATACGTGCTACTTATATTTTAGAAACTGAAATATTCTTTTAAAAATGTACTATATTCCTAGCGAAATTTACTGCATTCCTTAGCATTCCTTAGCAAATGGACCTTATTGACAGTCTCTTCCTAGGACAACTAAAAACATATAGTGAGATAAAAAAGAATTGATATAAAACGAAAGAAAAACTATAATATTCTTTTCGTGTATAGCCGGGTATATATAATAATAAATATATCTGGGTATATATAATATGATACGTAACAGCAAACAGGAAGTACTTGGTAAACGAGAGAACGACTCGACGCGCGTTCCAACGTCCACATGCACGCGTCGAATGTCGCGGAATCACGACGCGACTGTAAAACTCAAATCCGCAGGATGTTTTCACGTTCGTCCGTGAAGTTTCGCGCGAGTGCGTTTACCAGGCCACCAGCTAGTCAGCCACTTCGACAATTTTGCGACTGGGAAAGTCGTCGTTCTGCCGCGAGTTCCGGGTGTCATCGGCGTCGATCCGTCGTAAAGAAGTTCCCGAACGACGCGTAATCGGCAGGATAACCGAAGGAAGGGCGTCCCTGCAGACGCGCGCGGTACCATTTGCCGTGAAAGCCTTTGTTCGATTTCAAGTACCCGTTTCCTACGTCTTTTACGTAGTCGGCCAACCCGATACTTTTATTCCGCGACGGTGGAATCAGATAAGTGAACCGCCGGACGAGAAGCTGCGTCAGACATCGCTGCCGGCTTTAAAATCCGCTTGTTCCGGCGCAAGGATCGTAAGGTTAGAACGATAAAAACCGGTCGGCCCGGGTGTACGAATTCGCAACGCGGCCGATTCTGCAGAGAGGTCGAAATACGCGGATATTATCGACGACTCGTGGAGTCGTTCACCCCTAGAGGCTCGAATCTGGAATTGATTTAACGCTCCTCGGGCTTTACAGCCACAAAATATTAAAATCCGTCAGTGTGCATTCCATCCTTCACAATATAGGTTATCGATCTTGCGCCAAAGAAGCGTCTCAATACTTTGTATAATCCGACTGAGTCTCCGCCCCAAAATATTATTTAAGCGGATCCTCTAAACTGTTGCGTCAATTAAAGTCGCGAATTATCTACGGAGCAACTCGGCGCGATATCCTTCTGCCGTATCTAGAAAGTTAGATCACAGAGTCGTATTAAGTTGCTTACTCGGCGCTAATTCCCGTTGATTGACTCAGAAAGCTTGATTAAAACGGATCTTCTCTTAGTGCCGACAAAATAATTTCCCCGTAGCTCGTCAGTTCGATCTTAAGAAAATTGTCGAAATGTTTCGGTCTCTTTATAAGATTCGCAAAGCAGTTTCACAAGGTATCGCCGGTTCATTTTCAATTAAATCGTCGAACGAATATCGCACTTGTTAATTTCGTGTATATTCACCGCGATGTGTTTGCGCATTCGTCGAGCACGAAAAAAGAAAAACAGGATATAGCGCCTGGCGCAAAATGTCAATTTCAATATCACAATATATGTATTGTTATTCGTTTCGAATGGGTGTCTTATATGTTCTGGCATGGAACGTGCCTCATAGTTGGTTCCAGGGATCGTGAGAACCGCAAAGCGGTTGATTACATTCCGCCGTATTTATGGAACGGAATCCTCATTTTATTGAGGGGAAATTTCCCTTGCGTGGCATTTTAATAAGGGCCGCGAGAGAGAACGGGCATATTTATAAAGTGTAAAATATTGTTTTCATCATCAAGAAAGCGGTGTTTTCCTATGTGAATTGAACTCGCTTCTTAACGCTCCCGCACATTTTAACCGCATTAATATGTATTATGCACGTAGCGCGTCCAATGAAATATCTCGCGTTTCTCACGCATCGAAGTCAGGGAACAAAGGCGTTCTAAGGCACAGGTAAGGAGGAAAGGATAACAGTGGGGTAACGCATTATGCAAGAGCCTGGATAAGGAAAAATGCAGAGGGAACGAGAGAGAGAGAGAGAGAGAGAGAGAGAGAGAGAGAGAGAGAGAGAGAGAGAGAGAGAGAGAGAGA
>NW_022639461.1:1801017-1809675 GCF_010583005.1 Odontomachus brunneus | reverse complement strand
GAGAGAGAGAGAGAGAGAGAGAGAGAGAGAGAGAGAGAGGAAAAGAGAGGGAGGAAGACAGCAGTTCACGACGCAACGTAAGGCGACGGTGAAAGAGAGAAAAGGGGACAAGAGGACGACGCGCCTGGAGAGGATCAGGAAACGAAAAAAAGAGGGGACGGAGAAAAATTGGCTGCAGGTAACGGGATTAAGAGTGCTACTGCACGCCCGTTACCGGGATCATCCCGCAAGAAACTTTGCACTTGCCAACTTTTAATGCTGCGCCGCAGAATCCTATCCTGCCCGGCCGCTTCTTCCTGTCTCTCCCTTTGGCATTTTCCACCACCGACCCCGCTCCATCGTCCCCCTTGCATCCTCCCCCGCGTTCCTTTCGCGCATACTTCTCGGCTACCGGGGAATTTAGCTTAGAACGATTCTTGGTGCAAACTTTAGCCGTGGAGAGAGGAAGAGAGAGAAAGAGAGAGAGAGCGACTCGATCTTTACAGCGGTGTGCAGCAAGTTCTCCTCGGCGAATATCGATGCGTCCTGTTTTTGCTCCGCCGAGACGCGCGACCGCCGTCGCGCGGATATTTTCAGATATTCGCCCCCTCCCCCAAGTACTTTCGCGAAAGCACTTTCGACGGATACGGGCGGAGGGTAAGGGTACTTTTGATAAGTGGTCGATTCTCGGAACTCCCTCTTCTCTCGCGAGCAGACGCCTCGTCGCGAACGACGCAGCGTGAGTGAGGTGGGGGGTGGATGAGTAGGTAGGTTGGAGGAATATTTCGTCGAATCCAGCCGATCTGAATGGCAAGCCGCGATTTATAGATCGATCATAAAGGAGGTGAGCTGTCGGGGAACTTCTCGCAAACCCACCCCCGTCTCTCGGAATGGCGCTCTACCCGGCACCGGTCTCAACGCGCGATCGCAAGGTGCGCGGGCAAATTCGATTCTAATCTCGATCTCGGCCGACGACGCCTCTCTGAAGACTCGATTGACACCGGCCGACGTGTTCTCGTGCTGCTCTCTCGTTTTCTTTCTCGGCGTCGTCTTTTGCTACATCGACAGAAATGGCTTCCATTCTCTCCTCGAGATAGAATGGCAGAAAGGTAAACGGAAAGAAGAGGGTGGCAGAAAGAGAGGGAGAGAGAGAGAGAGAAGTAGGAAGGAAGGAAGGAAGGAAGGAAGAAAGAAAGGAAGGAAAAGAGGGAGGAACAAGCGGGTGAACGGTCGTGTCGATGTGAAAATACTGCAGTGATCTTGGAAATGAGGTCGATACCCAGCCCTGCGTCTCGGTATCCTCGATTCTGCCGACGATTTAGTCTCGCAATGACTCCATCGCGTCCGGGAAAAGCGAAGAGATAATGTATAACCGTGCGGGCAAGGCGTTCCACAGCAGTGAAATCGAGGAGTCCCGTGGAGTATCCAACGACTCAATCACAAAATGGAATATATGCGTCCGCGGATTCCGTTATTTCGTTATTTGTGTCGTCTGCGCGCAACTGCACGCACCTGCCTGGATTCTACTGGTCTGAAAACGTCCTAGCGATGGACAGATGTCAATGCTGATCTCGTCGCGATATGCGAGAGACGTGTAGAAATATATGTGAAATATTAGCCCAGGATTTTTTTTGCGAGATATTCACGTGGCCCATAGAAGCGCGTGCAGATAGATGGATCGGCGACGTTTCGGAAGCGCGAGAGATCGCTCCGAACGAATTCAGAGGACGCGGAGACACCGGCGCTTCTCTTGAAGAGCAGCAAGAAGGGCAAAAGATGCAAATAACTCTTCGGATCGTTAAAATTCTCCGTTTAAGTCCCCGTTTCTCTCTTCTCGTCGCGTATCGCGGAAGTTGCAAAATATTTCGCAAGTAGTTTCCTCGATCGCCCGCGAGACTATCTTGGCGAAACTTACAGCGCGGATCCCATTAAAGTATTCGCGCATCCGTATCCATACGCTGCGTGACTTTAACGAAAATGAAGCCAGCGCCGTCGTTGGCACGTGTGCCGCGCGACGAGGGAGATAAGGGCTTTGTCGGACAATCTCCGGACAGATCATCCGAAAAAGTACGATCCCCTAAGTACGACAAAACGCCACCGCGGTGGACTTGGTACGATCCCGTGCAAGTTTACAATAAGCGTCGCTTACGAGCCACGAAAACGGACGACGTGAACCGTTTCACGACCATAATCCGTGGGGCGGGCGTATACGATCCTAGATAGGCTGCCTGGCCTTCTTACGATCCGGGTCTATGGGCGAGGGATCTAAACAATCTCGCATCCTGTGCACGAGATCCTGGCCTGGTAGGCAATAAAGCCCGGCTTTTGGTAGCTCTTGCCTTTTACCCTGCCCGTCCCGCGGGTAAAAAGCCACCGACTATTTCATCCAGCTTCGTTTTCCTTTACGTGCCTCGGTAGGTCATCGTCGAAATCTCGACTCGTTATGGCCCTATCTCTATTCTTTGCGTTCCTCCTCCGTCCTCGCCCACTCCCGTCGAGACCCGGCGTCGTCTTCCTGCCGGAAGAATGTACAAAGAGCGCGATGTTACCCGAAACGATAATGATTTGGAAGTCTGGCTTATCGGTTTCCTCCTTATTACCGTCAGAGACGGAGATTTTATAGGCGGGGAAACTATTCTGGCCGAGGGAGACAATGTGTCTCACCACGAACGTGGCGTGCACGCGGACAAGAGCAGAAAGCAAAGAGAAGTCGGTCTTGTCGCGGTAAATAGTGAATATTTGAATAAAAGTACTCACATGAGTCTCTTCAAGTATATACGAGTCAACATGGACGCAGAATTATATCGTAAATGGTGTGCCGTGCATGTAGTAATAATATCTAATGAATATCTAAGTCTAGTTAGGCATATCAAGATAGAAGTTAGTCAGATTTACAAGTCTAGACGCTAGTTTGTAAGAGTATTACATTTCTGTGTCAGGCCTAAGTGGGTCTGTCTTTATAGAAGTAGGTCTTGAGAGAAATAGGAAGAAACTGTCTAGGCCCTTTCTAATCCTCGTTTTAAATTTTTACCCGAGACGATTTCTCTTTCTGTCTGTCTGTCCTTCTCTCTCTCGCTCGCTCTTTTGTTACTGTGTATAGTCGGTACACAACATTTACGTACGTCGCGCCGCTTATCATCTCATTAGTCTTCATTACGTCGACACCACCATTTTGGAAAATTATAACCCTTTGAATTAAACATCGGATACACTTCACTTCAAATTAGTCGGCAGATAAGATTCTGTATTTGCGCACATTCTCGCACTTGTTTCATTTCAAACGGTAGCAGGGAGCCCCGTAACCGTGTCGCAAATTAAGTTCTCGCTAATTGTAAGAGGGGATAAAATGCAAATGAACCAACGCGAGCACGCGAGCATGCGCGCGCGCACGCTCGCGGAAGAGAGAAAAATGCAAAAGTATAAATCTCCGTTACCTCTATATATACTCATTTAGCGAATCCCGTATAGTTCCCTGAAGAATTGTCTTGTTCCATTTGGCACAGTTTTTGTTCAATGAATATTCAATGGGAGAGAGCCGTCGGTGCGCGCGCTGCGACTTCTCTTTTATAGGGGGTGATTTCCTCGGCGCGTTTGAGATTTATTATTCCCGAAAACGCCGGCGCGTGCTTATCCACAAATATCTATTCGATCCCGGCGATTCCTTCGGTCACGAAATACAGGACGGCCGTATTAACGCCAGAATTGCGAGCAATTAATTGCTTTTTCGATTAATCATCGTGTTCAATTGACGATTAATATGTGCCAATTCAATTGGAGAGCGTTTAGTTGATTGATTTCAACAAATTCAATCGAAGACCGTTCGATTGACAATTGTTTTCGACGAATTCAATTGGAGAGCGTTCGACTGACGATTGATATGAGCGAATCGTCCAAAGATCGTAATTAATAATTAAAATTGATAATTAAACTTAGTAAATTTTATTTAAAGCCGTTTAATCGACAATTGCCCTTTAAAATACCCGAATGGGACATTTCTTTTCTGACTCAAATTTAAAGAGGGGAATTGATTAAATAATAATAATAATTGGAATTCAGGTTTGATATGGAATGGTTGAATCACGCATATGCTCCAATTCCAGAAATATATTCGATGCGTGTATCTGATCCTGTCAAATATCATTCTAACTTACTCGCGCTAACATCCAGCGCATAATTTTTGTATGGCTTTTATCTTTCTCTTGTGCATTCGACTGAACTTGGGTTAATCGATCCGGGGTCGATTAATGACGTTACAAGACTCTATTAACCAATTACAAAATTTATACGAAAATGTTCGATCAATAACTTGGACCTAATAACTCAGAGTGATTAACCCAGATCCACAGAGAGAGAGAGAGAGAGAGAGAGAGAGAGAGAAAGAAAGAAAGAAAGAGAGAGAGAGAGAGAGAGAGAGAGAGAGAGAGAGAGAGTCGAATACGCTATCAATTAGGTGTATACACTTTAAGACCCTTTAATATATAGTTTAATCATTGAATAAAGAATACCAGGAAAGAGCATTAAGAGAAAATCCTTTGTTAGAAGTGCGAAGGATGTGACGTAATGAAAGTGAACCAAATGCGATTATTGATACTATGGAATCGAAGTAAATGTTATGACGTAATATTGTCAATTAATCGAATAGACAAAAGTGCGTAAACGTATTGAAGAGAAAATGATTACAAGTGACTAATTTTATTTCCCTCACCAATATGAGCAAAATATAAATACAATTTTTTTATTATTCTTTTATAATTAATATTCCTTTGCTATATACTTCCAAGATGTTCAAAATATACCGCCAAACTGTGTTTCCGATAACGTCACTTATGCCGTAGTTTACGTCATCAAACTGAACCAATGCAATACAATCGATTATCCACGATACAACGCAACATGCTCCTTCCTGGTATTCTTTATTCAATGAGTTTAGTGGAAATTTAATTGATATTTTTGCAACCCTGACTGGCGGATGTTCGCGCCGAGCGTAAATCTACGGCGCGGCCGCGCGCTGCATCGGACTTACACGGGGTTGCGCGCGACGTGGCGCGGCGCGCAGCACGCAACGACAAAGACACAAAGGTATCATCCATCAAACTGTCCCGATGAATTCGCCCGCTGTGTGCACACACACACACACCCATCCACACTCGCAACGCTGCACCTACGCACACGCGAGTCCATCCCGGTTCTCTGTCGCGACGTACACGCGCCGCGCGTTCCGTGACATCGCTCGTTTCCTCCTACACGAGGACGGGGGCTGGATGCGGGCAAGATCGATCGATCGAAAGGAGGAAACGCTCCTGACGTCGCTCCTTGACCGCTCCGCCTGAGCCACAGGGCTCTGTCATTCCTGCCAAGTGGAATACTCCTGATATTAACACGACACGTACCGTCTGCGTGCAACCCCTCGCTGGCAGAATCCCACGCGTTCTCGCGGTTCGTCGTTACGTTAATAATCCCGTTCCTCTACCGCGCTTCGATCATTTTTCCTTCCGATCTGCGGCTGCACGCACGCGCGTAACGATAACGAACGGATCGGACTGGATAACGGATCGGGTTTTTAATTAAAATCCCTCTCGCACACGAACTAATTATTTTCACCGATTTAATCTTGCCGAAGAACAGTTGCCCTCGTGTCCAATTATTGTAAATTTTTCTGGAGTGATGTAAGATCCTTTTTTCGATTGAACTTAAAATATACGTTCCGCAATTCTCTCCACTGATTATTATTACACGCGACTTTGATTTACTTTCGATACATTCCTCTTCTCATGAAGTCTCCTCAGTATTTTATTTTTAATCAGTATTTTACAGAAGGTGCTTCGCGTTTGGTTAGTCAGATAATGATATGTCAGAACGACTTCCATTGTCCGTTGCGCAATCGGCGACTCTACATTTGCTCTCTTGGCTTGTGCAGTGCGGAGCGCATAGGTGGCTTTACGACTCTCATATTTCTAACAAGTATTATCTTCGCTACAATTTTCACCTTTATCCGGCTTCCGTGCTGTATTCGGTACGACGCTGCGCTGTATCATTAGCGCGTCGTTTCCCGTCATGTGGCCGCGATATGCTTCGTACGGATATGGCTCCGTTCGTTCATTCGAGTGCAAATAGGAGACGGACGGTTGTTCGACGACATTATTCTGCCTTCTATTCCCACGAAAGACGCCCGTGTTCTCGATGGCTTACGGATGTCATGCCGTAAAAACGTCCGGATCAGCTCACGGAGACGCGGCTTTCGACTTCGTGAACTCGTGCTTGCCCGAGTTGAAATCTTAATTCTACATTAATCCTGCAAATTCCTTCGAATCTGAAAGGCCACAACGAAGAATCTCGAGATATAACGCCGTGCAGTCTGTTACCGTCTTACTTTAATACTGCAAATACTGCCATTTTCCCCGTGCTAATGTTTCAAGAAGAATTAATGTTAGAATTAATTAATATTTGATTATCTTAATATTCTATTCGCCTTTAATCTTCGTTCTTGATTTCAATGAGTAATGTGTATTAATTAATGTATCAATGTAATTAATGGGATCAATATAATTAATAGGATCAATGTGAGTAAAAGAACATATTTCTTATTCATGATCTTCTTATTATTTCATTTGGCGTTGAAATGTTAGAATTGGTTAGAATTAGAGACTCAAGAGAAGCGAAGACGAAAGGGCAAAAACTAGAGCTGTCAATTCCGACTACCCGGGTCTTTAGGGTATTACCCGGATACATGGGTATTCCAGATCTTTCGGGTATTACGGCAATATATTAACTTGAGGGTTTCACACTCGGAGCGAGAGAAGGCAGCTTCATTTTGCCTGTCCGTACGCCTGCGGCACATGAGCAACTTGCAGTTAAAGTTAATTTAATGAATACATGAAATAGTTTGATGTTTCCAAGTTATTGATTTCTAAACAATAACAAATATCGAACGAATGCATTGCACACGCGTAACTGTTTACTATCCGGTTGCACGGGTAATAGCCGCGAGTTTGGGTAGCTATGGAAATTCCCGGGTTATATTGACAGCACTGGCAAAAATAGCAGTCATGCGTCCAATAATATCGCGTGTATCAACAGAGATTTAAATTCAGACTCGGTACAATAACAATGTAAACAAAAGCGGAAAGACCGATTCGCAATAGAATGTCTCGTGGTTCAAAGAGCATTATTAGACGTAAAAAAGAAAAATAATAGTATTTATGAGATTTACATTAAACTCTAAAGTTGATATTCATAATTGTAAATTATTTTCATAGTTGTAAATTATTTGTTAATCTTTGATTGAAAGCACAATTAATTACAGATTCATACTCGTGAGTTCGACTGTTTTGATCAATATCCCTTGTATGAAATGAATACCGATATCAGGTTGATGAATAACCAGGAGATTCGTGAAACTATAATTACACTAGTTTACAAATTTCACGCATTTTTAGCGCAGAAATGGAAACAACCTTGTTTAATGTATTTTGAGATGTTGAGTTCGAATCTGCCACCAGAAAAATTCCATCAGGTCGAATTTTGTAGATATATCAAGTTGAGGGCATTGCGATTTGCCTTACAATGTCATTATATCGTATTACCATTTGTTCACGAAAATATTGTACGAACGTGTTTCGTGCTCAACATGAAAATTATCTTAGAAGCAATGTGCAAATGCTCTTGCACAAAAAATCTTGTGAAATAGTGATATCAATAAGGATGAACTATGAATACCAGTCTTTTTCGACTCGAGTATACCTTCATTCTCACGGTAAGTTCATTAAGCTCCCGCTGAGAGAAAAAGTGAGCGCGCACACATTCTGTATTATAAATAATTTAACACACCTGGAAATATATGATGTATCGCTGGTGATGTATCGTGTTCCGGTGTCCTGCGTCCTCCGTCGTGGCTTTCCGATTCAGCATCCTGCTACCGTCAGTTCCGGATACTCCAGCCTGCCACTGGCACTGACACTCGCGTAGATACAGTTAAATCAGAGAAACGCGTGTTGATGAACGCGACGGCGACGAGAGCGCGATTAAATATTTTAGGAGCCGACGGAAATGATGAATAACCCACCAGTACACGCACGCTGCGCGTCGCGGTGTATACATCGCTCGTGACGCTCGGGTCGTAACTATTCGAAAAAGCAGACGAATGTGTCAGTACAATCGGCAAAAAGGGCGGCGACCCCCTCCCATCGTCAACTGTCGCCGCTCGGTACTGAACGCCGAGTGATAACAACGATCGAAGCAGACCTTCAAGACGGTCAAAGGCGTGTTTCTTCAAGTATTGTTATTGGCTGCGTTCAGCAGAGAAAGCTGCTTTGCAACGGTTGTAAAATTCGTGAATCTGATTGGTACATGCTCTTGAATTCAACCAAAATTAAGAGCATACTCCAATCAGATTCACGAATTTTACAACCGTTGCAAAGCAGCTTTCTCTGCTGAACGCAGCCAATAACAATACTTGAAGAAACACGCCTTTGACCGTCTTGAAGGTCTGCTTCGATCGTTGTTATCACTCGGCGTTCAGTACCGAGCGGCGACAGTTGACGAGGGGAGGGGGTCGCCGCCCTTTTTGCCGATTTTTGCTGAACACAGCCATTACGGTCGCGAGCGTCATTCTATCTATGTTGCTCATTGAATGTTAAACATCGTTCAACATTGTGTAACGGATAGCGGCCTAAGTCCTGT
>NW_022639461.1:1784724-1800987 GCF_010583005.1 Odontomachus brunneus | reverse complement strand
GGGGGGGGGGGGGGGGTGTGCGACACGCACGTCGCGGGCTACGGATCCACTTGGAGTTACAAACGTTTTGAAGCGCGTAAAGGATTGTGATCGGTTCGCTCCAAGGCATTTGCAGCATCAAGTGGATCCTACACTTCGTGTATCGATACGTTGTCGTTCTTGTCGGTTGACTAAAATATTTCGTCGACTCGTGAAACATTTAATCGAATTCTCGTCGGCGTCGCGGTGATCAGTACGTGTATCTCCGATCGATTCGTACCTGCGCGAGTGTCAGTGTTAGCGTCAGTGCTGTGACAGAGCCAGGAATCAGGATACGCTGAATCGAGGAGCTTGGGCGAAGGATGCAGGACGCAAGCAGCGATACATCGTACACTGCCAGGTGTGCAAAATTATTTATTACTAGATGTTCCCGATTTTCATTGTCATTTAACGAGTTTGCTGAGAATATTCTCGGCAAGGGATCGCGACCACTACATTCGTTCTTCCGCGGACGAGCGAAATAGAGACCGAGATGTTTTTCGCGAGATCGGTTACCGCAAAACGACCGGTCCGTTTTCCTGCTTCGTTTACTTTTACGCGGAGGATCTCTCGCACCGCCTTCGCTCGTCGTGGGACGAGGGGGATGCGTTCGTCCATCACTTCGCGCGGCGTCGTTCGCCTCCCTTTTATTTTTCCTCTTTCTTCTCTCTTTGCGCATCGAGCGCCGCACGCCAGCTGGTATGTGTGTAACACGTCGCTCTCTCGACGCTTGTGTGCACCACGCGATGCCTTTCCCGTTCGTTCTATGGAGCTCGTAAGATCTCGTCGGGATTTACGAGGAACGAAAGGTGAGCTTCCATTTTCGCGGCGGCGAGAATAGGCTTCGTGCCTTAAAGTTGCAGGGGTATCGATTTCTCTAAGGACGCGTAGAAGAGACTCCCTCCCGTTGCTTGATACGTAGTGAGGGTGCACGTGGTTACGCAACTGTATCGCCGGTGGTGTAAATTTCAGCGTCGCGAAAAAAATTATTGCAACTTCTTTGCAACAACCCGATCCGTTCTGAGAGAATTAATATCCACCGTGTGTCGCGCTTCTAAAATGGTGACGAAGGCCCGAAGTATCATTTCCCGGATTCGAGATTTCTTCACAATTTTTTTTTTCATTTTTTCAAAATACGAAAATTGACGAGGTGATTATTTCTGTCTGGACATGAATGATAATCTTTCTCTAACTGGACACTCGTACCGATAGTAAAAACTGAAATGTCATTTTGCAGCGCTCCGGCGCTACATTATTTGGCATAGAATGCAAAATTTTATCGCGACCGAACTGATTTCCGGACGTCGTTCTAACCATCGCGCGATACTTGATCAGATATCGATCTTGCGTCGACGGGGCAGACTATAGGCGATAAAAGCAGCGCGATATTTGCCGTAACGAGCTGCGAACAAAACGGCGCGGCGCGTGACAGGCAAATCGAAAGCTTTGGCGCGAAATAATTTGTGTTCACGCGATGAATCACGGCGCACCGAGGCTGAAATTGCGCGTTAAACAATAGCGCGTCGATAACTATAACTATACACCGAACGAAGTGGCCCGCATCTAATTAACGTAATTAACTGGCTATGTCGTTTCAATGATTTCCTACCGTCTAGTCTACGAACGGTAAAATTACCATAACTCGGTTCGTAAGAGAGAAGGAGAAAAACAAACAGGAAAAAAGAGAGAGAGAAAATGTGCTATATTAATTTCTCAACATGTTATTGTTTTGTTATTTAAACTGCTACTTCATTCCCACCTGTTTTCATTAAATTTATTTTAACAATTCTCAACAGTTACATTTATTAAAAAAAATTACGTAAAATATATCAGGTACTAAGCAGAACGTGCCCTCGCGGTTATTCTTACAAATTAAGGAAGCACAGGACATCCTTTATCATTGATTGTTCCCGTGCTCCGTATGGTGGATAAGATCTAAGGCACGGAAATAGAACAGATTAAGAATAGAAGCAACGATTACGCGTCGCGCCCAACGATAAGCAGAGACGAGCTGCGAAATAATCGCGAAATGGGACGTCAATGTCGAGTCGTCAGCGAGCGCGTACACGGAGATCCACGTTCCGATGACACCTCGCCCGGTGCAGGACGCATCGTTTCGCGATTAATTTTAGCGCGGCACGATAGCGCCGCGCACGCTATGTAGACGGCGGTGCGATCATTTTCCGTTTCCGGATGAATAGACGCGCGCAAACACCCGTGGATCATCAGCCCTCTCCGCGCGCGCACGCACACACATACACATACACACACATCTCCGTACACTCGATCGTCTCGTGGCACCCTCTCCGCGCGCTCATCATAACCCATAAGTCATATAACGCGAGCTACACCTCTAAAGCTCGTATCCGCACCCGACACACAGGTACAATATAACGTAACGGTGGCGCGGAGTTGAAATCCCACGGCATCTCCACCCCGACGCCGCACACGAGCGTTTCTCTTTCTGGCCGATATCTCATCCTTGCTCGTTGTACGATATCGCGACGAGTCTCGTTTCGCAGCGATGATTGATGGTACGGCACGTTACACGGATGTGCGCGCGAGCGAGCGAGCTTCGTGCTTTATAATCAGGTTTCGGAGCATCATTCATCGACCGACGGCTGGAGCCTCCAATTGGCCCATTACCCGGAACCCAAAATCAATTGGTTGTATCATAGCCGAGCTGCAGCATCGCCCGGTACTCGGCCGTCTGCTTATCTGCTTTGTCAGGAGCGTACGTTAGTCGGGGTAACGCGATGCGTCTGCCGTTTCATTCGTAGGTGTACTCGTATCAGGGAGGCTCCGGGGTAATTAGCATCCCCTCTTCTCTTTCTCTCATCCTCTTTCTCTCTCCCTCTTTCTCTCTCTGGGAGGGTTAAGCGATTCCTCTCGCGTCGGCGTTAATAATGAAAATCAATAAACTCGAGCTCCGCGGCGGGAGACTCATCTCTCGTAACTCGTTTCGCGTTTAATTAATAATTGTGAAATCTTACGTACTTGTTACAAGGGGGGGCTTCGTTCGCTTGCGGCCAAAAACACAGCGCGCATCATCGGGTTAGCATCAGGCTAGGAGAATAGCGTACCGTCGCGGTCGCCGAGTGAATCATGTATCAGAAGTGGAAATCTCGTCTAGACCCGGCGGCGCGTCCGGGTATTTTAGTTTTATCGAATCTCTTTCCCGCGAGACGTTATACGCGCGCGGCTTTGACTGCGCGCGGGAGCCCGCAGGGTCCACTCGATTTACGCCGCGACTTTATGGCTTCAGGGCTTTGCCTCCGTATCGTCAGCAAGAAGGATACGGACCGTCCGGGTTCTCAATTCTGGAGACGTCGTATTTCCGAGCGAATGGCTCTCTCCTCCCGATAGAAAAAAGGCAAAATAATGGCGGAGACGTATACAGATTAACCCGCGGATCAGACTTATGCGATATAGAAGCGGTCTAGAAGTTCAATTCGCCAGATTCCTCGAAAAGAAGACGAAAGTTCCTTTTACGCGCGTACGGCGTTACAACGAAAGAACGATAGCGATTATTTACACGGAGATAATTCTATAGAGTGCAAATTATTATAGAATTTTGTAGCGGAAGAATAGATCGACATTCTGCTGCCGTTTATATTATCCTTTCATTTTGTATGTGCTATTTGTACTCTAGGAACTGAAATATGCTATTAAAACACGTTTCCAGCAAAATTTATTTCGTTCCTTAGGAAGACCTTGGTTATCAATTTCATACTTCCTTCTCCGTAGCGTGAAAAGTGAAAAGTTTTGTTGATGAATTCAGCGAAACTTTTCACTTTTCACGAATTCACACACCAGAGCAAAAAATACACAATTGATATTCTCATTGACAATCTATTTTTGCATTACTAGAAACTCGATAAAATTGAAACGAATTTATATGAAAAAAATAGAAACTATAACATTTTTATTTCATGCACTGGATTTCGACCCGAGTCGAAATTTTGATTCCGCTTTTAACCTCAATATTCCATTTAACGCCTGTTTTTTCATATTCTGAAATATCAGTCTTTGTCAGATACTCTTGATTCTATTTGATCTACTATATTCGCCGAGAGGTGTTCGTTAGAACCTACAATTTGTACGTCTTGCGCGTTTTCTGCCACTTACAAGTAACACTACCCAAGTGCCACACGCCGATTTTCTTGAAACTTTGCACACCTGTAGTATCATCGAAAAACATTAAACACGTATTTTTTTATTTTGGCTAACAAGGCATTTTAAGGTTAGAAAACGGATTCGAAAATTTATAGCACTCTATAGCACAATGATAACTAACGCTACTCCTGAGCGTCATTCTTTTACAGCTTTTACGACATTACTCTATCATAATTTCATTGTCCTCTAGATTGATATAACTGATGCCAAAATCGTAATCATGAGTCTAAAAAACTTCTTCGAAACTGACTTTGAATAAAGTCTTTGAAATTTCTGCGATTTCGGTCCGCCATTTTGAAAACTAATGTCAAAATCAAAATTAGCGACTTTAGAAACATTCAGACAATGAAATTGTAATAGAGTAGTTCTTTTGTTCTTTTGTTTTTCGATGTACATGTGTGTAAAGTTTCAAAAAGATTGGCACTTGGGTAGTGTTACTTGTTAGAAGCGCTAAGTGTAGGACTTTGATTTCCATGCGTACTGAATATACACTGGACTGAGAAAACTGACTTGGCAACAGTGATGCGAACGGACTATCGCGATGCGAAAGTTTCATTTACTCTCGAACAAACCGCTTACGATACTTGCGTTATATTTGTTGACATCAGTGATATTATAAGCTACACTTGCAATGAATTTTGTACATCCAACAAATAATGTGATTTGTATCTCAGGCGATGTATGTTTCAAAATCAGTTTCGAAGAAGTTTTTTAGGCTCATGATTGCGATTTTGGCATCAGTTATATCAATCTAGAGGACAATGAAATCATAATAGAGTAATGTCGTAAAAGCTGTAAAAGAATAACGCTCAGGAGTAGCGTTAGTTATCATTGTGTTATAGAGTGTTAAAGGACTCCGCACAAAACCCATAGAAAATGGTTTTCGGTCAAATTGGCTGAAATTTCACTATGTTATTTTTCGCCATGCTGATAAAAAGTTATCATTGCACCAAGTCCCAAAAGTCAATATTTCCCAAGATATAAAGGGTCAAAGTAGTGAAATATGGTCATCCGCAGTAGTAAGACGTATGTTATAAGTATAAGTGATACATTGATATTTATTCACGAAATAAATAAAAATCGATTTTTACATATATATATGTAATAAATATTTAGTTCCGCAATATATATGTATATGTATATACAGGGTGGGGCAAAAGTATCGGACCGGTGAAATATCTCGAAAAATATAAGTTTTACAAAAAACTGTTTCAGATCTTAAAAATATTGCGGAACTAAATATTTATTACATATATATATGTAAAAATCGATTTTTATTTATTTTTTATTTATTTATTTTTTATTTTTTATTTTTTATTTTTTTTATTTATTTTTTTATTTTTATTTATTTCGTGAATAAATATCAATGTATCACTTATACTTATAATATACGTCTTATTACTGCGGATGACCATATTTCACTACTTTGAATCTTGGGAAATATTGACTTTTGGGACTTGGTGCAATGATAACTTTTTATCAGCATGGCGAAAACTATAACATAGTGAAATTTCATCCAATTTGACCGAAAACCATTTTCCATAGGTTTTGTGCGGGGTCCTTTTCGAGTGCGTTTTCTAACCTTAAAATGCCTTGTTAGTCAAAATAAAAAAATACGTGTATATCTGTTAAAATGACAAATGATGGAAAATGATTTGTAACGGTAACTATTCGACTTGTTAACGGTTGTCAAACAGCAAACGTGCTTTTGCTCTCGTAAGAGAACGATTTTTCTCAGTCGCGATCCTTCAGGATAAGAGATTCAGATCGAGAGCAGAGTTTAAAACTCGCCGCGATGATTTGAACGCGCAACGACGCGTAACACCAGCCGATTATTTCTCAATGTCGGAACGGATCGGTCGATAACCGATCGCAGTCGATCGCGTATATTTTGGTCTCATCGAACCTCTTCCGTCTCCCCGGGGACGCGACGGTCTCGGTTCGTCGATTTACCGACGAAGCTTTATGGCTTCTCGTGGCTTCAGGATTGCGTGCACACGCACGTACAAATGTACGACCGTGGCGCGCCGCATGTAATATATGCGACACTGCGTCACGCAGCATCGATAATTTGCATTATGCAGTCATAACTCGCGCGCGCAACTGTTTGTTAATTAGAGAAAAAGTACAAAGTGGTGTAGTGCGCGCGAACACGTTCTCTCGCCCGATACTTTTATTACTCTGATATTATCCGGCATAATTTCATCTCGCGCGACCTGCGCTATTCATGTGCATTTACATATATTGGAAAGTCCCAATTTCACATGCTGAAGAGAGGGGGGCGGGTTCGCTGCTGCGAAATTAATTACTTTGTCGCGGCGGAATCTTACCGCATCAGCTCGTGTAATTAGATTCTGCGCGCTGTACCTTATACAATAGATGTTAAACAACAATGCAAATTCGATTCACCACGTTAAGCTACCACATAATACGATAAGTCAATCCTCCTAGTTTCGGAGATCTCCTTTATTATTACACTTGAAAGAAAAATTACGATTTGTACTTATATCTCGCTCTCTTGAAGTGAATCAGTAAAAAATCAATGGAAATCCGACTAAATCAATGGAAGGACAGTCTCGCCGATGGTCAGTCAATATGCACTGATTTTTAGAGCGGAAACATTCCCGCTTTATTGCTTCGTCTTACATCTCACTGATATCGATCAATGAAATAAGCTTTTACTTTTCAGCTCAAAGTCTGTAATACACGAATTTGTTACACGCTACACTAAAACTTTAACTTTCCGGGCTTATAACGATAGAATTGACGGCTTCCGTGCACCTTGCGTGCAATGATACTGTCTGTGTCTGCAAAGTGCATCGATAATGACTGTAGTCGCTACCGTTGACCGATCCTTTCAGCGAGATTTTACTGCTTGCAGTGTTACACTTGCAACTGAACCACACACATACACAACACACACGCAACATACTAGTTAGTTATAGTATACTATTTAGTTATTTATAATAATATACTACTGGCCCAACTGTAGTTAATTCTATGTAAAACAAATTACAAATTGTAGGTTCTAATGAGCATCTCTCGGCGAATATAGTAGATCAAATAGAATCAAAAGTGTCTGACAAAGATTGATATTTCAGAATATCAAAAAATAGGTGTTAAATGGAATATTGAGGTTAAAAACGGAATCAAAATATCGACTCGGGTCAGTGCATGGAATGAAAATGTTATTAGTTTAGATAGTTTCTATTTTTTCATATAAACTCGTTTCAATTTCATCGAGTTTCTGGTAATGACAAGAATAGATTGTCAATGAGGATATCGATTGCGTATCTTTTGTATCTGGTGTGTGAACTCGTCAAAAGTGAAAAATTTTGTTGATGTAACATATTCTCTTAAAGTGAATCAGTGAATAATCACTGATATCAGTTATGAGTATAGCACTGAGCACTTTCAATGCTATACTTATAACTGCAATCAATATATATTTACTGTTTTCAGTGATGTTTGACTGATTCATTTTAAGAGAGTACTAATCCTATTCTAGACGCTCAGTTAGCGTGAAATGTAGCCGTTTTATTTCGGGAATCATACATTTTAGACGAAGATGACGTAACACATCGGACTGATACGGTTCGCGTGTAACGCTAAAAGCGAGGCGACGCGCAGTGCGTGCGTGTGGACGCGAAATTATTTCGAACGGCTTTGTTCAAATTCGCCGATTATTAATGGAGACCCATCGACGAGCGTGATAACAAATTAACATTATCCAGTTGTACCAGTAGAGCTGAAGCACAACGAGCTCGCTCGCTCGCTCATTATTTACACGTCAATCGATAAGATCATAAAGTCTATTAACTCCTTGTCCCGTCGTCGATGCCCGGCCGGCAGGGCATCGATTATTGAAAGTTTAATCCGCCGCACTTGGCGGGGCGAGACAGCGTTTTGTAATCCGCGTGCGGACCCGCCGCGGAACTTTGCCGGTTTCGCGGCTTCGCAACTACGTAAACACACGAGGGGCGCGTGAGCGCCAGTCAGGGAGATGAGCGAGAACTCTGTGCATCGATATTAAATGCAGCCGCGCGCGCGAACTAACGGGCCTGGAATACCGGCAATCGTGCACACGCACCTGGAGGACCGCACCGGGACGCGTAACCGCACGGAGGATACGCAACTATACACGCGACTGGTACGAATGTGTATCCGGTGGTCGGCCGGTTAGTCGACTGCGCGTCGAACCGTGAAATTACCCTCCGATCCCGGAATCCTGTTACAAGCCCCCTCCCTCCCTCGGCCTCCAACCCCGCGCACCCGTCGGGCATGGCTTTAGCCCTTCCGCGATTTTATATCACGGTTAGGAGGGTGTTACCGCGTCCCCCGTTATACATTGATGATTAGCGTCGCGACGCCGCGTGCTTTCGAGAGAGAACATTCGAATTCCATCGGACTGCGTCACTGACGAATTCCGCGAGAGGTCAAGTTCGCAGTGACACATTCCTGCCCCTTTTTCCCGGTGCAAAACGGGACTTCGCATCGGCATTTCCGCGCGTCATTGCCGTCGTCTCAGGTTCATCAGTCGCGGATGCGAACCGTTGAAATTTCAGCTGCGAAATCGCTCCTTGATTGCGGGACGCAGTTATTGCGTGACGAGAACCATTGGAAAGGGGAAATTGCCGCGCTTTCGATGATGACATGAATTTGTGCTTCTGTGAAGTGAGGAAGCATGTAAGTACGAAAGACATCGGTTTTCATATCTGCGTTGAAGTTGACATCAATTATAGTTCTCTGTTAAAAACCGATGGGAAACCTTGGTTTGGATTCGTAATGCGAAGTAGCGTCAGTATGATGTTTTCACGGGTGTAAAGCGCAATTTGAAAGAACAGCGAAATGACAACGATAGGAACTTCCTATCTAGCAACGAATATTTTTCGTCACGACACCAAAGTTCAAGATAAATTTAACTTGAAGGCAGCAACACGGCGTTAACTGTCGCTATCTCAAGAGACATATCTTATAACTGCCACACAACTGTATTTTATTTTGGCCGTTCCAGCTAATCCCTTTTCCGCGTGCATCGGCTTTAAAATTCACGACGCGTCACAGTTAAACAATCCACCGTTAAATAATACACACATGTGTACGTTCGGTTCTCGCGATTGCTTTATTTCATTTTCATTATTAATGCAAATCGTCCGGGCTAATAGAAATTATTCGCGGTTCCTGCGAAGCGTCGTTATCGTTGTCGTGCCAGCAGTGCGATTATGTAACTCGTTAAATGCAATTAACAACAAGTTTCGTTATCGTTGCGCAGCTTTTCTATACCGCAGAAAAGCTGCGCAACGACATCTATCGTTAATTGCATTTAACGAGTTACATAATCGCACTGCTGGGCCCAATCCCACGGCGAATACATCCGAGCGATATTTTCCCGTGATCAGCGACGGGCCTACCTGTCGCAGGCGTGTTTCGTTTGTACAAGGGATAAATGATGGCGATCGCAATTTGATTTTTTGATTGGATCGCGCATGCTACTCGAACTAGTCAAATTTGTAAATTCGAAGCGGGGGTTGGAGGGAGAGGGGTGAGAGGGAGGGAGAGAGGGGGACGGTGTTCGTCATTCCGGCAAAGCCCAGAATGCGCCGATAAACCGCGTTGCGTCACCCGGCCGAAAAAAAGATGAGATTTTTTTTGCAGCCGGAATTAGTGCCGGATATCGACTGTACCGCCGCTATTGATCAGCGACGAGTTATTTGTTGTGACTTTATCTTTAGCTAGTGATTGACCGAATTGTAGTCCGCGCGCACGCGAGAGATAAACGCGCGCGCGCTGGAGAGAAATTATCTGATTGATCGTTGCTGTGCGCCGCGCCCGCGTCATCCGGCGGCGAGAAATCAAGTATGCAAATTTCGAGCGCGGAAATTTTTTGACAACGACACCTCCTCGCACTCGGGAGCTGATGAGAATAATTCGAAATGCGCGTTTCTCGTTGGCCGCACGGCTCGCGCGAGTCCACGATTGCGAAAAAACAGGGCCGACATTCGCCGAAGAAGTATCATAAAATTGTTCCTTTCTTCGGACTTTCCGTACGCGCGCGCGCGTATTTCCATTTACAAAGTAAGCTTCTCACTTCCCGGAATTAGCGAGTCTCATTCGAAGGTTTAATCCCGGAGGTGTTACGACGGAGGCGGGGTTCCCTGAGAAGTGTTTCGTAAGTGGATTCGCTCTAAACGCGGGTTTAATCGGCCACGTACTATTTTCGAAAAGGAAATCCCGTAACTTTGAGAGCATCCCATTTTAGACTCGGCGAAATCGCGTTCCTCGAGTTTCGCGGCAACGACATGGCGCGGTAAATGAATGAGAGTTTTTGTTCGCGATATTTTCGAACGTGAATTCCTTCCATCAATAATTTTGTTATATATCACCGTCAAAAATTGTGTCTACTTGATGAAAGAATGAAGAACTTTCACGGAAAAATTTATTATTTCAAAGATAAATTATATTTGTTCCTTGGAATTATATTGTATACACTTTGTGAAAAGCGCGATTCAACTTACACACACACACATACACTCTCTTTCTACCTATCTACATGTTATGCAATAGAGACCGTTGTATA
Source organism: Odontomachus brunneus (assembly GCF_010583005.1). Classification (NCBI taxonomy): domain Eukaryota; kingdom Metazoa; phylum Arthropoda; class Insecta; order Hymenoptera; family Formicidae; genus Odontomachus; species Odontomachus brunneus. Next base: position 1,790,216 of record NW_022639461.1, on the reverse strand, counting down.
AGTTATGTGATTTGATTATGATGAAAGATGACTTAGTCTCTTCGCGCGGTATGGCTTCGGGTTAGTGCATTCGAATTGTGCAGGGTATTTTAACGTTTCTCCAAGAGGGAAAGCATTCAAGAGGGGATTATACATATCTTCGTTCATATGCGCGCAACTCGATATATGTATCAATTACTTGGAGATCCGTGCCTACAACCCAGTGAATTCGCAAGTGTTACCTCACCGGGAAATCTCAGCTGGCGGGTATTTAAATGCAAATTGAATATGGGTGCAGGTCAGCGTCTTTGCGACCCCGTTCGTTGTCTCTGGCAAGTTTCTCGCGTTACTATACAGAGAATATCTGTTAGATTATACGAAGAGAGTGTCAAGTTGTGCTTGTACGCTTGTGTTCTCTCTCTCTCTCTTTCTCTCTCTCTCTTTCTAGGCTAACCAGCATATATCCCCGATAATATTCCAGCAGAATGGAAAAATTCGATAGGAGGGTAACCAACGGCGTGTCGTGGTTCGAAGTTGAATCCGGAGTTGATTCCCAAAAATTCGCGACGAACCGAACGAGTGAAAATCGCGCTCTCTTTGCTTTATTACTTCGATATGAAATATCACGTTTTTTTTTTTTTATTTTTTCCGCGGCTTAATAACGACAGACGGCCACGCAATTGCGCCGCATGAGTATAAGCAAAAAGGAAAAAAAGCAGAGAGAAAGAGAGGGGCATCCCTTGACGCCACGCGCGCTGAATTATTAACTCGCTTTGTCTCGTTCGATTTTGGAGCGTTGCAAAATGTTTTTTGCAAATATTGACGCGAGCCAAACTAAAACTGAGCGTGGCAGCAGCAACAGCCGGCTCGGTCTGTATGTGTGTGTGTGTGTGTGTGTGTGTGGGAGCGTGCATTCCACAGAATTAAAAATAAATTGTGTTTGGACACAAATGTCGGAATTTTTTCCGGTGTCGTGTACGCGCGCGGAACGTCAACGTTCGCCGGTAATCTGCCGGACCTGGCCCTGTAATTTTTCGCGTGCGCCACCTTGCCTGCTATCGCGATCGATCGGGCTAAACGCCGGCGCCCGCTAATGCCCGTTCGGGCACGGACGCGAAAGTGTTCGCTTTAACTATACAAAAGCGAGCGGGCTCCGACACCTGGCAAATGTGTTCGGATGAAAATTCTATAATTGGATCGTCTGCTCGTTAGTCCCGAATCGACTTCCGTTAACGGTCGAAACGAGTGCGCGTACGTGTTTCGCGAGGCCGTCCGGAGTGCGGAAGGGAAAAAGAGCAAACGCAAAAAGTGTGAACGGTATTTGGCACTGAAAGTAGCTGCGAGCGAGGGATAAAGAGAGAGAGAGAGAGAGAGGGGGAGCAGGGAGAAAGAGTGAAAGAGGGAGGGCGGAGGGGAGAGGGAAAACCGGAGAAGAGAGAACTGCGGTTGAGGAGGAGGGGGAGGAAAAGGTGGTGGAGGAAACCGCTTATTCAAATTGTACGATCAGCGAGGCCACCCAGCGAGGCAAGTATTGCTCCTGGAGAGCGAATATTAGAAATTCAATGGCCGGCCGGTATTTGCATGGGCGATCGATACGCCAATCACTGGAATTTATTAAAAAAGTATGGAGAGATTTCGTCCAATTAAGGTGCGCGATAGACGCGAATCGAGCCCGCAGCCCGAGGCGATTACAAGTTAATTATCTCGTTTAACTGCGCGGTTAAATGGACGAGCGAATGAAATTTTAGCAAGCCGTCGATTATCATAAATGGACTTGCGATTATCAGGACGAGCAGGTGCGCCGTTAATTCAGCTTTAACAGCCGAGTAACGCTCGTTAAAGACACTCGGCGCGCTCTACGTTTTAATACTTTTTTAATAAAATAACGTCGCGCGGACGCGCTTGGGCTCTCTCTCTCTCTCTCTCTCTCTCTCTCTCTCTCTCTCTCTCTCTTGTCTGCGGGCTGCAAACGCGTCCAGATTACATGCCTCAATTTTTTCGAATCCTTGCCATATTACGCGCGCTTGAAAACGGAATAAAGCAATTAGTAAATTTTTATGCGCAATCGAGCCCGTAAAGGCCCGCTTTGCCGTCACTATCGCTTTGCGAAGTCGCGCTAAAAGGTTTCTTTAATTATTGCTGATGCCGGCAAGCGCGCGTAATGAAATGACGATTATGCATTCACGCTTTAAACGTAACTGATCATTTGTAGAATTCGTAGCAATTATAATTTTACAATTTTATACATAAAAGAGAAAGAGGAAGAATTTTTTACTCTCGCGACGCTTCTCTTGTTTGGCGAATTTACTCAGTTATCGGCTATCCGCTTGTCACGCTTATCGTAACACACCACGTTCACAACTCGTGATTATATATATATATATATATATATATAATTGTCAGTAACGTAACTGAAAGTGACTGCTGGAGTATAATTGTTTTATTCATGTGTGACACATACAGAGCTCGTAAATGGCGAGCAGCGGGACACATTAAAATGAGCATGTAATTCGGGACTTAAATGATAGACAGGGCCGAACTGTCAAGATCACAAAATACCAGAGTGTTCCCTGCATTTACATAATCTACGCTATCGTAGACTGACTGCAGCCGCGCACCCGGCACTAAATCAATCCAATTTTCGATGTAACGCGCATATATCTGTAACTGTTGGTGGAATTAATGGTCGGGTCCTTCGACCGAGGACATAACCGCGCGCGCTCTGTGCGCTCAGAGCTTAACTTAATTTCGGGTGGGGAAGAATTACATTTGATATTGTAGCCGCTAGTGAAACGCGGCAATAATGCTCGGCGTGTGCGTTCATATCAGTAGATAATAGAATCAAACAATAATGTATAATCGCCGCTAAATAACTGCAAACGCGTTTATTTAATGCGCGCTGCGGACAAAGCCGTAATTGAAGTTGTTTGCAGCCGTTCTGTCTAATTAGAAGTCGTATTTCGTCATTTTTTTCGCCGTCCGCTGAAACACCGAAGTTTATTGTTATCATTATTATTATTACTATCCGTCAGCTGTCTCTCCTTGAAATAATTCGTGACGTATTTTCCATGCGGGCCGCGATGCGCGTTTCCATACAAAACTTGAGAACATCAAGCAACTTTATTCGGCAGTGTCGCGCGAGCCTAGCGCAAACAACGCGACATAGCTGTACACTTATCCCGACAAAGTCGGAGCAGGACTTGCCTTTTCGATATTTGCACGACCGTCAAGTAGCGCCGAGTGCCGTAGTGGCACTCCCCTATAATGGATTTCGGCAGACAGCCGCACAAAGGAAGTGGAAGCGGGCCGTGTGCCGGGTAGTGGACGAGTGGGCGAGTTATTCCGTTTCGTTATTTCGCGATAAATCGTATCGATTCCTCGTCGATTATGATTCGCTTGTAAATCACGTCGGCCGGGGCGAGCCAGCCAAGCCAGGCCAAGCCGGGACAAACCAACCAACTAGCCAACCAACCAACCAACCAACCAACCAACCAATCAGCCGGCCAGCTAGCCAGCCAGCCAGCTAGCTAGCGTCGCGTTACGACGCGGCCCATAAATCGCGAAATGAAATGAAAAGAGCGCCGTGCGGGACGCGATGCGAGGGCGGGAACGTTCCGTGCGCGGCGCGTCGGTGAGACAGCGAATTAAAAATAAAAAGGAAAGTTGGATGCACCAGTTTTTCCCCCTAACGAATTGCGGTGCACTCTGTACGCGCGTACACGTTCGCTCGAATGCGCTCGACGGGTATTCGCGAGCCGGCGCGGCCGAGGCCGCGTTCTCTCCTCGTCCTCGCTCGTCGAGAGCTTTTCGCCGACGACGCCGACGCGTTTAAGCACCGCGCTCTCTCTCCGGGAGTAAAACGAATCGTTTGTCGCTTTAAATATTCACACTTGTTTTTTCCCGCGCGTCGCGCGACCGCCGAGTCTCTTCGAACCGATCCGACCGCGGCAGGTAGCCAAGTGCCATTTTAGCCGCGTCCGTTCCGGCGCAAGTGAACAGGACGATTTTCGTCGGGAGCCACGTCGATGACACGACTGGATATTGAATTAGGGGTCGCAGGAGCGACGAGGGACCCAAGATTATTCCGCAATCGAGCTTTTTGAGTCTAATCTACAAAGTGCTCTTTGTGTCTTGTTGCTCCCGCCTTTCATTCCTTGTTTCTTGTCGCATAGAACGTCGTCGGGTACAATTTATTCTCTCTGAGAAATAGTATCACTTCGCGTGGGCCAATCGGGTCGTTTTAGTAACAGGCTGACTAATTTCGTTTAACTTCACTGTTTTCGTGGTGACTCATGTGTTTCTTGTTATTGTCGCTTCGAGATATAAAGCTTGATCTACAATGTGTTCATTGCTTCCTGCTTCTTTCTCTTTATCTCTTTCTGACTCACACCTTAAGCTTTAAGCTAGAAGATAAGAAACAGAACGCAAAGAGTATATTGTAGATCAGGCTTAAGTTGACGAATTCCAGAAAGGACAAGAGAGACACGTGACAAAAGACGTGTTAGTAAAACGGTACATCGAAAAGTGAAGACGCAAGAGATAGAAAGGAGAAACAAGAAATAGAGAGGACATCGTAGATTAGGCTTTTATGGTCGGGAGGGAATTTGTCGCGCTTTGGACGCGACAATGAAAACATTTGTATTCGTAGCAATATTCGGTCTCCACCGATTTCGAGCTTCCACTGCCGATTTATGCTATCTTGGATACCGCGAAACACGTCGTATATCAAGAGCGCTCGTTTGGGATTAAGTCGTTAAGATGCTCGCAATAACCTGTTCTATAATCCAACAACAGTCCGTGTGCGAACGGCGAGCAGCAAGATTTATCGCTTGCCGATATGCTGTCTATTGTCGGATTATAGAACCTGTTATTGTGAATACTTCAGTGCCGTAATCCATAACGATCTTTCTTCGTACGCGAATTACTGCTATATTAATAACGAGTGAGTCATGAATAACCAAATCTCCACAGTCTCGAGAGTTACGATTCTTTACGGCTTTCCACTAAAATTTACGCGCGGAGAAAATTTTACAGCAAATATTATTGAATCCGCACAGAAAAAGAATATATATATTCTTGTCTTGTATATACATAATATTTTTGTAAAAAAATATATATTTTTATTTTATATATAATATTCTTGTTTGGAGAATATTCTTGTTTAGAAAATATCTTTATTGTGGTGTGTAATACGAGGGTGGTCTGAAAAGTTTCCGACCTCAACGTGAAGATAGCAGCACTTGTAAATAAAAGCTAGTGAATTTCGTTGTTCATCTGTTGACAGTTACTCACCGAAGTTTCAGCCATTTTGGACTCGCAGTTGTTATGTAACAGTCGTTTGAGTAAGTTGATGTGAGTGTTTTTGTGAAAATGGACAAAATCGAGTATCGAGCTGTCATTAAATATTTGTTTTTGAAAGGCAATACGCCTACGCAAATCAAAGATGAGTTGGATTCTGTGTATGGGGACTCTGCACCATCATTTACGACAGTGAAATTTTGGGCCGCTGAATT